>NC_037668.1:168765364-168887961 GCF_003255815.1 Theropithecus gelada
TTTGAAAACTGGCACAAGACAGGGATGCCCTCTCTCACCACTCCTATTCAACATAGTGTTGGAAGTTCTGGCTAGGGCAATCAGGCAAGAGAAAGAAATCAAGGGTATTCAGTTAGGAAAAGAAGAAGTCAAATTGTCCCTGTTTGCAGATGACATGATTGTATATTTAGAAAACCCCATTGTCTCAGCCCAAAATCTCCTTAAGCTGATAAGCAACTTCAGCAAAGTCTCAGGATACAAAATTAATGTGCAAAAATCACAAGCATTCTTATACACTAGTAACAGACAAACAGAGAGCCAAATCAGGAATGAACTTCCATTCACAATTGCTTCAAAGAGAATCAAATACCTAGGAATCCAACTTACAAGGGATGTAAAGGACCTCTTCAAGGAGAACTACAAACCACTGCTCAGTGAAATAAAAGAGGACACAAACAAATGGAAGAACATACCATGCTCATGGATAGGAAGAATCAATATCGTGAAAATGGCCATACTGCCCAAGGTAATTTATAGATTCAATGCCATCCCCATCAAGCTACCAATGAGTTTCTTCACAGAATTGGAAAAAACTGCTTTAAAGTTCATATGGAACCAAAAAAGAGCCCGCATCTCCAAGACAATCCTAAGTCAAAAGAACAAAGCTGGAGGCATCACGCTACCTGACTTCAAACTATACTACAAGGCTACAGTAACCAAAACAGCATGGTACTGGTACCAAAACAGAGATATAGACCAATGGAACAGAACAGAGTCCTCAGAAATAATACCACACATCTACAGCCATCTGATCTTTGACAAACCTGAGAGAAACAAGAAATGGGGAAAGGATTCCCTATTTAATAAATGGTGCTGGGAAAATTGGCTAGCCATAAGTAGAAAGCTGAAACTGGATCCTTTCCTTACTCCTTATACGAAAATTAATTCAAGATGGATTAGAGACTTAAATGTTAGACCTAATACCATAAAAATCCTAGAGGAAAATCTAGGTAGTACCATTCAGGACATAGGCATGGGCAAAGACTTCATGTCTAAAACACCAAAAGCAACGGCAGCAAAAGCCAAAATTGACAAATGGGATCTCATTAAACTAAAGAGCTTCTGCACAGCAAAAGAAACTACCATCAGAGTGAACAGGCAACCTACAGAATGGGAGAAAATTTTTGCAATCTACTCATCTGACAAAGGGCTAATATCCAGAACCTACAAAGAACTCAAACAAATTTACAAGAAAAAAACAAACAACCCCATCAAAAAGTGGGCAAAGGATATGAATAGACATTTCTCAAAAGAAGACATTCATACAGCCAACAAACACATGAAAAAATGCTCATCATCACTGGCCATCAGAGAAATGCAAATCAAAACCACAATGAGATACCATCTCACACCAGTTAGAATGGCGATCATTAAAAAGTCAGGAAACAACAGGTGCTGGAGAGGATGCGGAGAAATAGGAACACTTTTACACTTTTGGGGGGATTGTAAACTAGTTCAACCATTATGGAAAACAGTATGGCGATTCCTCAAGGATCTAGAACTAGATGTACCATATGACCCAGCCATCCCATTACTGGGTATATACCCAAAGGATTATCAATTATGCTGCTATAAAGACACATGCACACGTATGTTTATTGCAGCACTATTCACAATAGCAAAGACTTGGAATCAACCCAAATGTCCATCAGTGACAGATTGGATTAAGAAAATGTGGCATATATACACCATGGAATACTATGCAGCCATAAAAAAGGATGAGTTTGTGTCCTTTGTAGGGACATGGATGCAGCTGGAATCCATCATTCTTAGCAAACTATCACAAGAACAGAAAACCAAACACCGCATGTTCTCACTCATAGGTGGGAACTGAACAATGAGATCACTTGGACTCGGGAAGGGGAACATCACACACCGGGGCCTATCATGGGGAGGGGGGCGGGGGGAGGGATTGCATTGGGAGTTATACCTGATGTAAATGACGAGTTGATGGGTGCAGCACACCAACAAGGCACAAGTATACATATGTAACAAACCTGCACGTTATGCACATGTACCCTACAACTTACAGTATAATAATAATAAATAAATTAAAAAAAAAAATTAAGTGGTAAGATAATGTATTAGTGTTTCCCAGAGAAACAGAATGTATAGTGTGAGATGTATGTAGGTAGATGAGATAGAGAGAGTTTTTTTTATGCAATTGGTTTACTTGACTTGTGGGCATAAGTAAGTCCAAAATTCATAGACGAATAGAGTAGAAACTCAGACAAGGGTCAATGTTACAGTCTTGAGGTAGAATTTCTTCTTCTTTGGAAGCCTAAGTTTTGACTCTTACTGCTTCGATTGATTGAATGTGACCCACCCACATTATCAAGGGTAATCTTTACTTAAAGACAACTTATTGTAGATGTTGTTAACTCCATCTATAAAATACTTTCTTCACAGCAACACTTAGATTAACATTTGATTATTTAATTGGGCTTGATAGCCTAGCCAAGTTGACACATAAAACTAACCATCGCAGATGCTAATTCTCACCAAAACACATATTATTTTGATTAGTTATGTGGATATACATAGTTGCAAGCTCTGAAAGAAGGCTAACATGAACTCCCAGGCTGTGACTGTTAGGAGCTGACTTTCAAGATATGTGGGGGTAACATTTAGATATAATTCCTTCAGTTACCAATAATATACTATGGAGTACCAAATAGCTGGAAGGAGAATATTTAATGCTCCCAACCCAAAGAAATGATAAGTGTTTGAGATAATGGATATACTAATTACCCTAACTGACCATTATACATTATACATATGGAAACATTACTATGTACCCCATGAATATATACAGTTATTGTCAATTTTTTTTTAAAAAGGAAAAAAAAAAGACAATTCCTAGGTTGTTACTTAGATTTGGTGAAGATAGTACTCACCATTGTGACATGTCTCAGATTATAATTGCATTTTCACACATCAACACAAAATTTTATTTATGAATAAAAATGAGTAAAACAGTACTTGAAAAATGAAATTGAAAACAGATTTAATAGTAAATTCAGAAAAATATATGCATTTTACTAATAGTAATGCCATTTATTCTATTTTTCTTCACAATGGGATATATCAGTTTTCCATCCTGACACACTGCTTGAAATGAATGAGATTTTGTTGGACGATATCCATATTTACAATCAAATTCAACTATGTCACCTCTTCTTGAATAAAGCTTTTGTTGATTTGTCCACTTTAATTTTATATTATATTTTTCCATCATTTCTTGTGATATTACACATGGATCTGAAAGTAGAAAAAAATGAACATAAAACATTAAGTAGTATGCAAATCTTTATAGACTCATAGACAGGTTTTCAAGTAGAATGTTATATGATGGTTGAGGAATTATTTCTCTAAATCCTTTCCAAACCAATGCTGTAAAAACATAATATAGATTTAAGTAAAGTTAAAATGGTAAACGATGTAAAAATGAGGTACTATGTTTAATGGATGGTAATTTAAAGTTATTATCAGATTCATAACATCAATTGTTATATTAAGATAGTTGTATTTTAGAACCTGTCATTGCTGTTTCTGTTTGATTATGATTTTGGTGAAAGAATCCAAACTTTCAGTAATAAGATGAACAAGAATTGGGAATCAAATAGAGAAATGTAATGACATTAATAGCTAATAATATGGTATTATTCACTTGAAATTTGAAGAGAAAGCAGATTTTAAGAGTCCTTATCTCACACACACACACACACACACACACATTTACACACAATGGTAACCATAGGTGGTGATGAATGTGTTAATTAATTTGTAGTAATCATTGCTTTATAAGTATATCAAACAACATGTTATAGAACACGAATAGATTTTTTTTCTTTATCAACTAAATGTTTTAAAATAAAACATAAATATAAAGAGAAAAATTTCTAAACTTTACATTCCATTATATAAACGTTTGGTAGGCAAGCATTCAGCAGAATGCTTGTTTGTTAATCTGTGAAAATTCTATTATAAACAGTGAAATATCAGACTCATCACACTGATTTTTCCAGACCCATGAGAATACTAAAGTACTTACCTAAGCATTTTGGTCGTTCTGACCATTGTCCATTTCTACATGTTATTTGATTATTACCCTCAAGTTTATACAAGTCCTGGCATTGATACTCAACTGACGAACCTGGAGCATATACTGACAACGGGAATGAAGTAATGTCTCCATTGTCAATAGGTGGAGGGGGCCCACATTTTTCTGCAAAAACTAAAAAAACATCATTTGATTTACTGGGAGAGCAAATAAAACTGCAAGTTCAAATAAGGCAAATACAAACTAGGCACTTTATATTCTATCAGGGCTTTTGTGATTTGTGCTGAATGAAATGATTCCTGGAGTAAAATTTATCCTACAAACTGAAAGTTATATTTTAAGTTATTTTCTCCTGACTGAATGAACACATACAGCATTAACAAAGATGACACCTCGTAGTATTCCAGGATTAAGAAATGTTTTTCTAAATGAGTATGTGCTAAACAGATAGAAAGCTATGACAAACACAGAAAGTTTCTTATTTTAAATTCAACATTCTTTGGAGTTTATTGGGTCCATAGTCATTTCATTCTTTATTTTCATTTGCCTTACAAAAGAAACATTAATTCCTTGAAAAATTTAAACAATACAAATTAATAGAAAGTAAAAGGAAATTGCTGGATTCTTGGTATCGGCAAAATGAGGAACGAACTTTTCTACCTTTTCCTTATGCTAAGTACAACTCGAATTTTGGACACAATGTAAAAAAAAAAAAAAAAAGAAAAGAACATAAGAAGACTCTGAAAGAGGCAGATCTAGCTAGAGACTTCAGGACTCAGGAATGATACAGCAGGGTCGTGTGGGTTTTCTTTTGGACTCCTGTATATCCTGGTTAGGACACTGGAGGAGACTGCAACCCAGTATTAATATGAGGTTCAGACAAAAAAAGAAAATCCCCAGAAGCGCCTACTTTCTATACCCAAAAGCCCAGGAAAAGAGCAGCCTTACAAGACCAGAATCATGTTTACCAATAACTTACATACTGTAGGAAAGATCCTAAGAAGCCAATGACCACCCTCCACACTCCCAGATAAACAGAGGTCAACTGTGGAACCTAAACTTTCACCCACATGGTCAAGTAACAAGACACCTCTCCCTTTCCCCATGATGTCAGCAGAAGCTAAGTGGGAAACCTGGGCTTATACCCAGCATGGCAGCAATGGAAGCTGCCAAATAAGACTTTTTGCAATCCAGTACTCAAAATATAACACCTAAAATATCTAGAATAAATTTAAAAATTACTCATCGTATTAAGGACCAGGAAAGTCTCAATAGAGAAAAGACAATTATTAATAACAGAAGACAACACTAAGAAGACACAGATGTTGAAACTGATGGTGCTTTGAAAAGTCCGGTAGGAATTATAAACCCAAATAGTAAAACAAGAATTAAAAAAAAAACCCACTGGATAGGCTTAATAATACATGGGGAGTTGACAGATGAATAAATTCATGAACTTCAATACAGAGCAATATTAATTACTCCGTCTGAAAATAGACTGAAAACAGAAAGCTGAACTGAGCTTCAGAGACCTTTAGAATACAACAAACAATAACAAATAAGGAGAGGCGATCCAGAAAGAGAAAAGAAAAAGTACCGGACTGAAAACAATAAAAAAAAAATGACTGAACACTTCCAAGATTGACCATAAGGCATAAACTAATAGTGACATGTAGAACCAACTAATACTGTACAATATTTTTCTCATAACTTGAAAAAATATATCTGCTATTTTGACTTAATTACATTAAATTGTTCCAAATCTATCAAAAATATAAGAAGGGAATGATATTAGAAGCCTGAGGAGATACTGGTAGCTGGAGCGCTTGAAATTACTCTTTTTTGCATTCACATCATTTATCACACATACTTGCCACCTGATATAGTTAGGCTTTGTGTCCCCACTCACATCTTATCTTGAATTGTAATCCCCAGGTATTGAGGCAGAGACACAGTAGGGGGTGGTTGGATCATGGGGATGGCTTCTCCCATGCTGTTCTCATGATAGTGAGTGAGTTCTCAAAAGATCTGATGGTTTTATAAGTGTTTGGAAGTTCCCCTTCACCCACTTGTCTCTCTCCTGCTGCCTTGTGAAGAAGTGCCTGCCTCCCCTTCTGCCATGATTGTAAGTTTTCTGAAGCCACAGCCATGTGGAACTGTGAGTCAATTAAACCTATTTTATTTATTTATTATTATTATTTTGAGATGGAGTCTCACTTTGTTGCCCAGACTGCAGTGCAGTGGCACTATCTCGGCTCACTACAGCCTCCGCCTCCCCAGCTCAAGTGATTCTCCTCCCTCATCCTCCTGAATAGCTGGGATTACAGGTGTGCACCACCATGCCCAGCTAATTTTTATATTTTAGTAAAGACAGAGTTTCACCATGTGGGCCAGGCTAGTCTCAAACTCCTGAACTCAAGTGATTCGCCTGCCCCAGTCTCCCAAAGTGCTAGGATTACAGGTGTGAGCCACCATGTCTGGCCAAACGTACTTTATTGATACATTACTCAGGTTGGAGAAGTTCTTGATAGCAGTGTGAGAATGGACTAATACAGTCAATTGGTACAGTGGGCACTGCTATAAGGTACCTGCAAATGTGTAAGTGACTTTGGAACTGGGTAATAGGCAGAGGTTGGAACAGCTTAGGGGGCTCAGAAGAAGACAGGAAGATGAGGGACAGTTTGGAACCCCCTTGAGACTTGTTCAGCGGTTTTGACCAAAATGCTTATAGTGATGTGGACAATGAAGTCTAGGCCGAGGTAGTCTTAGATGGAAATGAGAAACTCATTGGGAACTGGAGCAAAGGTCACTCTTGCTATGCTGTAGCAAAGAGATTAGTGGCAATTTGCCCCTGCCTTAGAGATCTGTGGAACTTTGAAGTTGAGAGAGATGATTTAGGGTAACTAGAGTAGGAAATTTCTAAGCAGCAAAATATTCAAGAGTGACAGACTATAAAAGTTTGCAAAATTTGCAGCCTGACCATGTAGTAGAAGAGAAAAACTAATATTCTGGGGAATAATTCAAGCCTGCTGCAGAAATTTGCATAAGTAACAAGGAGCCAAATGTTAATAGCCTAAGACAATGGCGAAAATGACTCTAGGGCATGTCAGAGATCTTTGAAGCTTTCCCATCACAGGCCTAGGAGGAAAAATAGTTTCATGGGCCTGGGCCCTGCTGCTGTGTGCAGCCTCAGCACCTGGTGCCCTGCTGAGTCCTAGCTGCTCCAGCTCCAGCTGTGGCTAAATGGGGCCAAGATACAGCTCACATAATTTTTTCAGAAGGTGCAAACCTCGAACCTCGGCAGCTTCCACATGGTTTTGTGCCTGTGGATAACACACAGAAGATAAGATTTTGAGCTTTTTTTGGTTCCAAGTGGGAATCTCTGCCTAGATTTCTGAGGTTGTATGGAAATTCCTGCATGTCCAGGCAAAAGTCTGCAGGGGCGGAGTCCTCATGGAGAACCTCTGCTAGGGCAGTGTGGAAGGGAAATGTAGGGTTGGAACCCCCACACAGAGTCACCACTGAGGCACTGCCGAGTGGAGCTTTGCATAGGGGGGTACTCTCCTCCAGACCACAGAATGGTAGATAAGTCAACAGCTTGTACTATGCACCTGGAAAGGCCACAGGCACTCAATGCCAGCCCATGAGAGCAGCCCTGGTGGCTGAACGCTGCAAAGCCACAGAAGTGGAGCTACCCAAGGCCTTGGTAGTCTACCCCTTGCATCAGTGTGTCCTGGATGTGAGACAAGGAGTCAAAGGAGACCATTTTTGGAGATTGAAGATTTAATGAGTGCCCTGCTGGGTTTTGAACTTGCATGGGGACTGTAGCCCCTTTCTTTTGGCCAATTTCACCCATATGGGGAGAAAGTTGGAGGGAAATTATAAATCAAATTATTCCCAATTTTATAAATGGGTAACTAAATATCAAAGACTTTTTAAAAAACCCATCTTCTAAGTTTTTTGAACCTTTCCATTATTCTCATCTCTATCACTAGTATGTTTATAAAAACTCATTATGAATATCTTCTGATTCAATTAGAAATAATTATGTATATGAATATGTGTTTATTTTTCTTATTTAATCATCTCTCATTAATGTTTATTTCATAAAAGTATATATTAATTCTTACATAAAATACGTAATTGACATTCAAGACAGAGTAAATAATCTGAATAAATCAAGTATACACACAAAAAAAAATTGAAATATTTTCTAATTAATAATCTCATAAATATTATTTAAAGTGACTAGTTTTATGTACTGTTATTGGCACTTTAATGGTTTGATTGCAGTTTACTCGAGCAAATCCCACTAGAATGTGACTCATTTCACTTACATAAAACTTGTATCCCTAAATCTCTGTATTTTATTCCAAGATTTTGGATGGCAATTCTTTGTTGATTGTCATCTTTTTAAAAATCTAATTGTAAAAACAAAATGCCATTGAAAATAATTGATCTGGCTGGGTGCAGTGGCTCATGTCTGTAATATCGGCACTTGGGAGGCCAAGGTTGGCAGATCACTTGAGGTTGGGAGTTCAAGACCAACCTGGCCAACTTGGTGAAACCCTGTCTCTACTAAGAATACGGAAATTAGCTGGGTGTGGTGACACATGCCTGTAATCCCAACTACTCAGGAGGCTGAGGCACAAGAATCGCTTGAACCTTGGAGGCAGAATTTGCAGGGAGCCAAGATCACACCATTGCACTCCAACCTGGGCAACATAGTGAGACTCTGTCTCAAAAAAAAAAAAAAATAATAATAAGGAAATAAGTAAGTAATTAAGTAAATAAATAAATAAATATAATTGATCTTGGCT
Source organism: Theropithecus gelada (assembly GCF_003255815.1). Taxonomy (NCBI): domain Eukaryota; kingdom Metazoa; phylum Chordata; class Mammalia; order Primates; family Cercopithecidae; genus Theropithecus; species Theropithecus gelada. The sequence continues at coordinate 168,774,287 of NC_037668.1, forward strand.
GATGTAGGGTTTCCCAGCTGCTTCATTCATATGTGGTTATTGCATGGTGTTGTAGAAGGAATAATGGCTCCCAAAGATGGCTCTGTACTAATCCCTGGAACATAGATTACCATAACTTGCAAAATGTTACCTTAGATGAAAAAACAGACTATGCACCTATCATTATGAGTCTAGTTGCCCTGAAACTTTATTAACTCTCTATGGTGTTCTTGAGCTACCATTCAACCTTGGACATAGACTATTCTGCTGAATTCTTCCACTTTGGAGATTCTGACTTCCTCCATCTACTCTTATAACCTCAATATGTTGCCTTATGCTTTTGGAATAAGCAACAGGCAGAGAGGGAAAGGTAGCAATATTCTGAGAACTTGAACAAAAAGATGTGTTCTTTGTCAGACTAAATAAAATGGGCTAAGTTTTGAAGCAACTTTATCTTGGCAACTTAGTTTCTAAATGTCATTACTTACTGAATGGAACCAGAACTTATTGAAGGTATGGCTGATTCTAGTTCTTGGACAGGGAAAACATGAATTAAACCCGGGATATTTTTTGTGTCACAAAGCAACAGACTTAATCAAAGGCTAACAAAGTCTTACAGACTGTACACAAGAGAGAGTCAGCTTGTATGGGATACAGCTGGTCAAACTTAATTTGTCAAGCTTCTAAAATATAATCGTTGGGCTGACAATAGCCATCATCCCACAAATTGAAGAGAGCTTGTTCATGACATAGAGAGAGCATGGAAATATTTATGCCATCATTGAAGCCTATAAATCCTGAACCCTATTCAATCACTGGAATTATCTGGTATTCATAACATTTGTTCTTTTTTTTTTTTTTTTTTTTTTTTTGCAAATGTTAATCATGTTTAATCCTGTAGTAATAGAAAGATACTATGATTTAACTATTTACCGAAAAACTATCACAGTTTCAGTTGTTTTAAGAAGACTCAGTTTTCTAGAAGTTTAAATTTAGTGAAGACAGGGTCTCACTCTGTTGCCCAGGTTGGAGTGCACTGGTGCAGTCATAGCTCACTGCAGTCTTGAATACCTGGGGTCAAGTGATCCTCCTGCTTCAGCCTTCCCAGTGGCTGGGACTACAGGCACACACCACTGTGCCCTGCTCTAGAGGTTTTAAATTAAATATTGAAGATGTGGAATAATATTTGATAACATAACATCTTTGGAAAAGCATACCACGGATTCTATTTCCTGATAGGATGGAATAGCTGGTATCAACATAGCATCCCACTGGAAAAAAATTAGAAAACTGTACAAAATATATATCAAGAACACTGGAAATCTCCCAGCACACAACCGTGATGACTAAGAAAATGAAAAAACCTCAAAACCCCAAACTACCAAGCACACAGCCCCATCTGTTTGCTGGGAGGCCTTTCTCAGACTCTGTGCTGTGAGGGAGAACCCAGGAAGAACTCAGTGGTCTTCTTGAGTTGAGACTAATAAGGTCAGTCTTGGAGACTATGGTGGCCAGAAGTTACTGGGCATAGTAGCAGAGAGAAAGTGGTATGAAGAGAAAGAGCTGTAGAAGTTTCCATGGGGCTCCTTGTGTTTTTAGTTGAATACTGAGCTGTGCAAGCATAGGATGGAATTGTATTGGTCTGGGTGAAGAACAATTACTGAGGCGCTATAAAGACGAAGAATTACAAGAGTTCACACAGGACTGGGAGGCGCCATCATTTATGCCACAGGTTTCCCAAAGAATCGTTTTCCAAATGCTAAGCCGCTCACAAATAAACATACCTCTCAGAAGTATGGACTTTCTAAAACGTAGGAATTGATGATTTATTCAATAAAGCATAAGAATTTAAATAAAGATACATATTAAATGCTGTCTTACTTACAAGACATTTTCATTAGAATTTGATTTATTTTCACTTTAATACTTCAGTTTTGTAACCATTTCTTGTCAACTAACCTGACACTATAAACCACACACAGGCATTACTTAAACTTCAAGGGATTATATTCAAGGTGTATTCTTGTTTAATGTTTTTACTTATCACATACATTTGATTTATATAGTTAGGCAAACTATGTTATTGCACATCCATTTAGACACAATTGGAACTGAAAATCAAATGAATAATGATAGAAGTATGTGGTAAAACCTATATTTAACCTATATTTAATTTGTAAAAAAAAAAGATTTATTTTTTTTAAACTTTATAATATATAACAGTATCTGAGAGAACAGCGTTGTACTTACTAGTGGACCTGCATTTGGGAGGAGCAGATCAGCCCCGTTCCACACATGAAATATTGTTCTCCTTGTTTTGAAGGCTGTATCCTGTGTTGCAAATAATTTGTACAGTATCTCCTTCCAGATGTGTTTGTCCTGAAGATTCAGAATGACCATTTTCCACAAAAGGAAAGAAACACAGTCCTAAGGACCCCAAAACGGATTAATATACAAGATGGAAGTAGCAAAGAAAAAGTACAACTGCATTTTAAAATATTTTAATAAATTGGGTGAAGTGGCTCATGCTGGTAATCCCTGCACTTTGAGAGGCTGAGGCGAGTGGATCACTTGAGGCCAGGAGTTTGAGACCAGCCTGGCCAACATGGTGAAACCCTGTTTCTACTAAAATTACAAAAATTAGAGGGCATAGTGGTGCGCACTTGTAATTCCAGCTAGTCTGGAGGCTGAGACAGGAGAATCACTTGAACCCAGAAAGCAGAGGTAGCAGTGAGTTGAGAAGGCGCCACTGTACTCCAGCCTGGGTGACAGAGTCTTACTCTGTCTCAAAAAAAAAAAAAAAGGAAAACTTTCAAAGCTGAAATCAAATACAAACATTTTCAAAAGACTTTAAGTCATACTACTATATATATATATGCTGAAATATATTTTTGTTTCTTTTATATGTACATATAGAAGAAAATATTTCATGTTGTTGCTCTATGGTTTTTATAATAAAATATTTTATGTTTATAAACTATTTTAGGGACAAAGAACATCTTCATATATCTATTTCTCTCTTAACTCTCAAAAATGTTTCTTAGGCCGGGCGCGGTGGCTCAAGCCTGTAATCCCAGCACTTTGGGAGGCCGAGGCGGGTGGATCACGAGGTCAGGAGATCGAGACCATCCTGGCTAACATGGTGAAACCCCGTCTCTACTAAAAATACGAAAAAAACTAGCCGGGCGTGGTGGCGGGCGCCTGTAGTCCCAGCTACTCGGAGGCTGAGGCAGGAGAATGGCCTGAACCTGGGAGGCGGAGCTTGCAGTGAGCCGAGATCGCGCCACTGCACTCCAGCCTGGGTGACACAGCGCGAGACTCCGTCTCAAAAAAAAAAAAAAAAAAAAAAAAAAAAAAAAAAAAATGTTTCTTAGGAGAAAGATCATTGCTACTTCCTTTGTTGCCTCATCTGTCTGTCTCGCAATTGTTTTCTCTTTTAATACACCTGTTATCGTTGGAGTCTGCTCTCTACATTTATTGGAATATTAATAGCTGCACTTTGAAGGACCAAATAAATGATTTATTGAAATATAAAAGTGAAAATGCTAAACCTCCTTGCAATGTGCAGAAGAATGGTAAATTCAAAACAGAATATGTATAAAAATGGCATTTTAAAGGAAAACTATGATCAGGCTACTGCCAAATGAATATTAGTAAAGAAATATTAGCAGTCAAATATATTAATCATCAGTCTAAAACAATTAATATATTTCAACACGTAGAGCATTTCCATGTAATGCAAGACAGTTGACATATTTATTCTTCATTGATTCTCATAGGAGGCATCTCAAACTTGGAGGACTATATCTCCCATCTTTCCAGCTCCTCTGGTCACTGCCCCTGTGATTATCAAGACCTTATGGTCTTGTCTGGCACATCCTTCTTTATTCACTGAATGACATCCATTTAATGAACAGGGCATTTACTCACTGAGACACTTTGGTGTTGGTGACCATCCTTCTTCCGTGCATGTTATGCGAGTCCAAAAGGATTTTGACGGAGACACAAAATTATATTCACAGGAGTAATAGAAAACTTCCCCTGTAGGAACTTGGGAGAATGGCTTGTGTTTTTCTTCATCATATAGAATTCCATGTTTTATTTTTGGAAAATCACAAAATGTTGCTGGGAAAATAACACAAAACTGTAGAATTACATAATAAGCTACATAAATAAATCAGTAGATATTATTTTAATCATCTCATTTACAGTTTTTTTCTTTCATTTAGCTTAAATGCCTTTAGCTTAAATGCTTTCCAGTGTACAAATTAGGAATGAAAAACCATCACTAATTAAGGGTACAAAAGTATTTGAGGAGGTCATTGTTAATGCATATAAAATTTATATTTTGGAGTGATATGAAGTATGAACTCTCCTGCAATTTCTTCAAGAAGAAAACCCTCACACCACAATTTAAGAATGAAGCAGAGTATAAGAGTAGCAAACCTTCCTTATCTGCATAGTATACAGTAGAGGAGTGATAAGGTTGCTCTTAGCTCTCAACTTACTTCTTTTCTCTATTCTCATTGACCGTCATAGGTATCTCCACCAGAAACTCTGCCCTATTTTTTTTTTTCTGGTGCAGTAAAGATGTTGGGTAGGTAGTTTTGTTTTTTGTTTACTAATATCATTTTGAATATTTTCTGGTTACAAAGTTAATATAGTTTCAGTGGAAATAATTTAGAGAATATAAGAAAATCACTAAGAACAACTCAATCAAGATAAATTTAGAGCTAAACTCTGCTAAATGTTGTATATACAAATATGTATTTGTATATTTGTATTTATATGTGTATACTTGTATTTTGGTTTTTATAATAAAATATTTTATGTTTATAAACTATTTTAGGGACAAAGAACATCTTCATATATCTATTTCTCTCTTAACTCTCATAAATGTTTCTCAGGAGAAAGATCATTGCTATTTCCTTTGTTGTATAGCATTTACATTGTATTAGGTATTATAAATAATCTAGAAATTACTTAAGTTACTTAAATTGTATGAGAGGGCTGGGTGTGGTAGCTCATGCCTGTAATCCCAGCACTTTGGGAGGTTGAGGCGGGTGGATCACTTGAGGTCAGGAGTTTGAGACCAGCCTGACCAACATGGCGAAACCCCATCTCTACTAAAAACACAAAAATTAGCCTGGTGTGGTGGTGTGCTCCTGTAATCCCAGCTACTCGGGAGGCTGAGGCAGAAGAATCACTTGAACCTGGGAGGGGGAGGTTGCAGTGAGCCGAGATCACGCCACTAAACTCCAGCCTGGAGGCGACAGAGCAAGACTGCACCTCAAAAAAAATAAATAAATAAGTAAATAAATAAATAAATAAAATAAAATAAAATAAAATAAACTGTATGGGAGGATATGCACAGGTTATATAAAAATACTACACCATTCTCTCTGAGAGACTTGAGTATCCTTGGATTTTGGTATCTACTGGGTGTGGGTAGAGTCCTGGAACCAATTCCTTGAGGATACTAAAGGACTACTGTATATATGTATATATGCATCCATATGCACTACGGTGCAAGATACATTAAAGCAATGTAGAAAATGAGTGAAATCTTCATACTTTTTGACTCTTTTTTGTGTACACATACATAAATACACACACATATTTTTTAGTAGACTTTATTTTTTATTTACAGGTTTTTCACAGCAAAATTGAGTGGAAGGTACAGAGATTTCCTACATACCACTTCCTCTTCCCTACCACATGGATAACCTCCCACACCATCAATATAATTATCACCCAAAGTCCATAGTTTATGTTAGGGTTCACTCTTGATATTGTACATTCTATGGGTTTGATATACTTTATCTTTGAGTAAGTATTTAGCTCAACATATTTCCTCAATATAATACTGCTCTTTGTTTTTATCTCAAGATATTTTTGCAATATAGTACTGCTGCATAAGGAATAATTTTATTTTTCACCTTATTTGGAAGATGTGTGCAGAAATTAAGCTGACAAATCAAGAGAAATTTCTCTTTTTCATCTATCTACAAGTAACGTTTAATGTTACACATTATTTGAAATATTTTCACCTTGTGAAACCTGAAATTGATTGTCTGTTTAAAATTTGACATTAGATAGTTTTGGTAAAGGTATTGAGGGAAAGACTCCCGTCTTGATAGTATTAACCTATCATAACTCTTTCGATTATCCTTCACTCCTCCAAAATTATAGTAGTTTATTTTCATACATTTGCACCTACATATTCTTTGCTATCCAGAATAACTTGGTTTTCCAGAACTAACTCTATGACATTCATCAAATATTCATTGTGCATATCTGCAGTGGTGCTAGCTAGGAGTGTTAATGTCTTTTTGCAAACCTCCTTTACACAACCACCCACTTCAAAAGTAGAAAATAATTTTTCTTGTCTCAACATTCTGATAGAATACTATGAATATATTTCTTCTGGGATATATATACACACACACATTATATATATATATATATATATATATGCACACACACACACACACAGTCATACAGTTATTCAACACATAATGACATTTTGTCGATGACTGATTGCTTATATGACAGGGGACCCATAAGATTAGAGTGTAGCTGAAAAATTCCTATCACCTAATAGCCATCATAGCATTGCAGTGCAATATATTACTCACATGTTTGTGGCACTGCCGGCGTAAACAAACCTACAGCATTGTCAGTCACATAAAAATACACCACACACAATTTTGTACAGTACGTAATACTTGATGATGATAATATAGAAGTGTTACTGGTTATTGTATTTCATATACTATAATTGTTATCAGTATTTTATAGTTCACTTCTTCTATTCACTGTTTTACAGTTAATTTTTCCTCAGGTCCTTCAGTAACTATTCGAGAAGAAACCTTTGTTATCACAGGAGAGGACAGCTCCATGTGTGTTACCACCCTGAAGACCTTCTAGTGGGACAAGAGTGGAGGAATAAGATAGTGATACTGATGATCCTGATCCTTTGTAGGCCAAGGTTAATGTGTGTGTTTGTGTCTGTTTTTAACAAAAGGTTTAAAAAGTAAATAAATAAGTAAAATATTTAAAAGAGAAAAGCTTATAGAACAAGAATAGAAATAAAAAATCTTTTGTACATCTCTACAATGTTTTTAAGCTAAATATTATCTCAAAAGACAAAAAGAATTAAAGTTGATGAAGTAAAATGGTTAATATAAACTAAGGTTAATTTATTATCGAAGAAAAGTTTTAAAATAAATTTAGTCTATCCTGGGTGTATCAAAAACTCAGTAATTAGCACTAAAGAATTATCCATGTAACCAAAAACCACCTGCTCCCGCCAAAACTATTTAAATAAATAAATTAATTAATAAAATAAATTAGTCTAGCCTAAGTATACAGTGTTTATTCCACCTCCACTAGTGTATGGTAATGTTCTAAGCTGTCATATTCACTCACCACTCATGTAATGACTTACTGAGAGCAACTTTCAGTCCTGCACACCCTATTCATGGTAAGAGCCGCATACAAGTGTGCCATTTGTAATGTTTTATACTGTATTTTTATTGTATTTTTTCTATATTTAGATAAACATATACTTACAATGGTGCTACAATTGCCCACAGTATTCAGTACCGTAACGTACTGTACAGGTTTGCAGCCTAGGAGCGACAGGCTATACCATATGACCTAGTTAGGTAGTAGGCTATACAACCTAGGTTTGTGTAAGTACACCCTACAATGTTTGAATAAGAAAGAAATCGCCTAAGGATGAACTTCTCAGAACGTGCCCCTATCATTATGTATGACTGTTTATACACACACACACACACACACACACGCACACACACACTCACAGTCACATATAGTCTTGCAATTTATTTGCCTATTTACATTTTGCTTTTCTTTGGGACACTATAGTAAGTTGCAGTGAGGTGTGGTTAGGGTTGTCATTTTCTTCCAGCTTCTTTGCTACATGAAGCACAACATATTGCTTGATAAATATTTTGCTACTGGAAGCATGCAGTTTTCTATGTATACAAATGTGTTGCTTCAGTGTGTTGTTTTTGCTGTTTGGCAGGGCTCTCAATAGACACCTAAAGGACAGTGTAACACACATTTACAGATCATTTAACATCTAGGCAACCTTTAGATAGAATGTCACTGAAGTTTCTCCCAGAGACTGGATTGAAGCTTGAACATTTTTTTGGTGGGGGAGGGTTAGGAATTGTCAAAATTCTGTATATTTCTCTCATATTTTTCACTTGTCTTCCTCTCTTTCCCCCCTATTTAGAAATCCTCTTGTAATGCCATTTGTAATACGTGTATAAGCCACTTAATGAATACCATAAACATAGACTTAAGAAAAATCAAATACACTCATACAGTCGCACTCCTGTGATTACAACTCAGCACTAAAAGTGAAAACAAAATAAAATGAATTTCAAACCAATAGAAATAATGCTCTGCAACACTTCTAAGGGCAAATATTTAAAGGAAAGAATTTTATTGTTCATATCGTTCTCTTATGTCAGGACAGACGAGAAACTGTTCAAATAAAACTTCAAAGGTCTGTAAACATTAGGAAACAGCAAAACAGTAAAGTAAAAACTTTCTGGAAATCAAAGAGTAAAGCATAATGATCGAAACTCCATGTACACACATAGTTTAATTAGTATCCTAGACCTTGGTAGAGATTTTATTTGCAATTCATGTGGTATGGTGGCCTTAATTTCAACATGAAATAAAATAGGACCATTTATAAAATATCGTAAGAAGCAGTTTGTAATATTATTAAAGAGGTGATACATTACTTCATTCTTGATATTTAAGAGCTCAGAAGGAGCAATTTCTTGACAGTTCACTGGTTTATATATAAGTGATATTTTCTATTGTTTCAGTAAAATATATTTCCCTCTGTTGAATGATAATTAGATTGAATGGGAATTCCATTTAAAATTTAAAGACCTTTAAAATTTACATGATCAAATCTAAGAAAATAAAATCCTAAAAGCATTTTGAAGGTGGCCAAATCTTTTTGAGATTGATTTTTCTAGTTAGTGGCATTGCAGAGTTTATGCAGAATTACACTAATACTTCACCTTGCCACTGTGATTATAGCAGATTTTCCCTCATTTAATTCCTCTTTACATTCTCTATTTGGCGGCCATTTACCTTTGCAACTTAGAGGGTGGAGAGAACTAATTTTATTCTATTTTCCTGCTAATTGCATGTTAGAAAGTATTTCCATAAAATAGATTAACATTATAAATCATTTAAAATATTTTCAGCTATTTATTCATTAAAAAATATATCAGCATACACACCAAAATGGATAAATGTATCTGAAAAAGGAACTAAACATTCAGGTCTGCTTTCAACTTACCGTCTCCCCCAACAGAGGATATCTGTGAGATTAGAATTACACTGATCATGAGCCACATGCCTGGTAGTTCCAATCTTATATAACTAAAAATACTTCAGTGGTGGTGGTGTTGCTTTGAATCCTCTTTCACTAACAGTTATGAGCATGACTTTGAATTTCAGCGTACTAACTGGAAGCTAGTTTAGTAATGTCCTTTGTGGTAAACATCAAAGTTCATGGAGGGTTGTGCAAAATAAGCAAATAGTGTCTAATCAGTGTTTTCATAATAATACTCTGAATTTATCATGTAATATTTACTTGAGCAAAATAAAAGCTGTTCAATATCCTTGCTGTGGTCCCTGAGTCTCTGAGTTTGGAATATTCAGAAATGGGCCATTGAAGAGGAAAGAGGAAGCCCCTTTTTTCTAGCCAAGATTTCAGCTACATCAATAGTCAAGCAAGTGCAGGTGATCAGGCCAGCATCACTTCTAGTTGTAAATTCCACTTAAAACTGGTATTAAGAATGAAGTAACTTCAGACCATCCTGGCTAACATGGTAAAACCCCGTCTCTACTAAAAATACAAAAAAATGAGCCAGACATGGTGGCGGGTACCTGTAGTCCCAGCTACTCCGGAGGCTGAGGCAGGAGAATGGCATGAACCTGGGAGGTGGAGTTTGCAGTGAACCGAGATCACACCACTGCTCTCCAGCCTGGGCGACACAGTGAGACTGTCAAAAAAAAAAAAAAAAAGATAACTTCTTAATAGTTTTCATATTTTGTAGACTATAAAAAGTCAAATCAAGAATAATTTTTGGTATGTAAATGTTCCTGAAATTTTTGAACAAACAAATTTTACTTCAAAATCATTTTGTTCAGATGGTACTGTGAGAATGGGTATTTGTGGGTCTTGGTATATTCACTCACCACCAAAAGGCAGCAATAAAACTGGATAAAATTCTAAAAATAATCTCTAGAAATTGGCCAAAGAGCATACTGTTGGGAAATATTTATTCTAGAAAGTCTCCATAAATCTCAGTAAGAAGAGTGGCTGCTTTTATCCACCTTTGTCTTGCAGTCCAGTTCTTTAGCTCAGAAGTTGAACCCTGGATAGGCAAGCAGTCTATGTGGACTGGAAGCTCTGCTGCCCCACTGAAGGGGAGTTACTTCACAGCATGGAAAAATCCCTGCCCAAGGATCCTATTGAATACAAAGAGGTTACAGTGGGAAGCAAGTAGAGAAGACTAGTATGTGTAGAGGATATTAGCTGGGGCAAGCAACAAAGTGGCCAGTCAGCCAGAAATTTAATGGCATAATTTGGAGAAAGGGACAGCCTAAGGACTCCCACTAAGATGAAACTTACTGACGGTGGTTCAGAAGTCAATGGGAATGCACATAGCTATGTTCAATCAAGAAACCAGAGAAGTCCCTGTGAGCTACTAGTAGTCTCCACTATTGATTCTAGTCTATCTAAACTTTGTCATTTCCAATTAAACTACCTAAATTATCTAAATATTAAGTGTCACACTCTAGATCATTTCAACAATCTTTTTAGCTCACTTACTGTACTAAATTCGTTCCAACCATTCAATGACCCTCACACTTTTTCACTATTCTTTTCCCTTCACTTTCTCTCTTCCCACCATACCCAAATTAGATTCAATGGTTCATCAATGTAAGTCAATCCCTTGCACACATTCTCCTGTCCATTCCTTTCTTTCTATCAGTAATCTAAGTGTTAGAAAACCTCAATCATTTGCAAATAAATTATCTGCCATCACCATCCCTGAATTGGAGCAGCAGAGTGTTTCTACAAGAAAAACAAATGTGGTCACTGCTCCAAGATGGCTGAATAGGAACAGCTCTGGTCTGCAGCTCCCAGCATGATCAGTGCAGAAGATGGGTGATTTCTGCAGTTTTAACTGAGGTACCTGGTTCATCTCATTGGGACTGGTTGGACAGTGGGAGGGGGAACTGAAGCAGGGCAGGGCATTGCCTTACCCCGGAAGCACTGGGGTCAGGGGACTTCCCTTTCCTAGTGAAAGGAAGCCATGGAAGACTGGACCTGGGAAAAACGGGATGCTCCTGCCCAAATACTGTGCTTTTCCAATGATCTTAGCAAATGGCAGACCAGGAGATACTTTCCTGCACCTGGCTGGGCAGGTCCCACACCCAGGGAGCCTTGCTCACTGCTAGTGCAGCAGTCTGAGATTGACCTGCGAGGCAACAGCCTGGTGCGGGGAGAGGCATCCGCTATTACTGAGGCTTGAGTAGGTAAACAAAGTGGCCTGGAAGCTTGAACTGGGTGGAGCCCACTGCAGCACACCTAGGCCTGCTGCCTCTGTAGACTCCACCTCTGGGAGCAGAGCATAGCTGAACAAAATGCAGAAGAAACTTCTGCAGACTTTAACGTCCCTGTCTGACAGCTCTGAAGAGAGCAGTGGTTCTCCAGCATGGTGCTTGAGGTCTGAGAGCAGACAGACTGTCTCCTCAAGTGGGTTCCTGACCCCTATGTAACCTAACTGGGAGACACCCTCCCAGTACGGGATGACTTACACCTCATACAGGCGAGTGTCCCTCTGGGACGAAGCTTCCAGAGGAAGGATCAGGCAGCAATATTTGCTGTTCTGCAGCCTCTGCTGGTGACACCGAGGCAAACAGGGTCTGGAGTGGATCTCCAGCAAACTCCAACAGACCTGCAGCTGAGGGACCTGACTGTTAGAAGAAAAACTAACAAACAGAAATAAATAGCACCAACATCAACAAAAAGGACATCTATACCGGAACCCCATCTGTAGGTTACCATCATCAAAGACCAAAGGTAGATAAAACCACAGAGATGGAGAGAAACCAGAGCAGAAAAGTTGGAAATTTGAAAAACCAGAGCACCTCTTCTCCTCCAAAGGATCGCAGCTCCTCACCAGCAGTGGGTCAAAGCTGGACAGAAAACGACTTTGACCAATTGACAGAAGTCGGCTTCAGAAGGTCAATAATAACAAACTTCTCCAAGCTAAAGGAGGATGTTCAAACCCATCGCAAGGAAGCTAAAAACCTTGAAAAAAGATTATATGAATGGCTAACTAGAATAAACAGTGTAGAGAAGACCTTAAATGACCTGATGGAGATAAAAACCATGGCATGAGAAATTCATGATGCATGCACAAGCTTCAATAGCTGATGCAATCAAGTGGAAGAAACTACCATCCTCCACCCTCAAGTATCTGTTGTTCTCTTCTTTGTATCTATATGTACTCAATGTTTAGCTTTCACTTATAAGTGAGAACATATGATATTTGATTCTCTGTTCCTGTGTTAGTTTGCTTAGATAATGGCCTCCAGCTTCATCTATGTTCCTGCAAAGGACATTATCTCACTACATTTTATGGCTGCACAGTATTCCATGGTAAATGTGTACCACATTTTAAAAATCCAATCTACCATTGATGGACATTTAGATTCAATCTCCAAGCCAAGCAAAAGTGAGTTCCAAAATTGAATCAGCAATTAAAAGCCTACCAACCAACAAAAGCCCAGGACCAGACAGATTCACAGCCAAATTATACCAGATATGAAAGGAAGAGCTGGTATCATTCTTACTGAAACTATTCCAAAAAATTGAGGAGGAGGGACACCTTCCCAAATCATTCTATGAGGCCAGCATCATCCGAATGCCAAAACCTGGCAGAGACACAGCTGAAAAAGAAAATTTCTGGTCAATACCCTTGATGAACATAGATGCAAAAATAGTCAACAAAATACTATCAAACAGAATCCAGCAGCATATCAAAATGCTAATACACCACAATCAAGTAGGCTTTATTCCTGTGGTGCAAGGTTGGCTCAACAAACATGAATCAATAATGTTATTCATCACATAAACAAAACTAAAAACAAAAACCACGATTATCTCATGTTTAATTTTAATGTACAACTTGAAAACAAGTAAACCAGCCTTTATTACTGACCTACCTGTCCCAGTTTTTTTAAGCAGGTATTTCAATTAATGATTTCAAATATTTCCACTACTCTGCAGAAGATAAAGGGTATGATATGTATATTGGATGTGGTGTTTATTTGCCCATTGTTGTATAACATTACTGTAAAATAGTTTCCTTGATCAGAACAATGTAACTTGGTGGGCAAAAACAATTCAGATTATTTAATTTTCAGAAGTTAGATTTAACTTCCATGAGAAAAATCAAGTCTCAAATACGTTTCAGTGGCCTTCAAAGCTTGCTTAAATCTTCCTGGTGTTAAGAACAAACATCAAATATGATCTATTTACTAGCTATATGCTGGGCCATCACCCTAGTGGATATGTCCTAATGAATTTTTAAGTCTTACCTATCTTGCTAAGAAACTGGACCTTTATGGTAAACAATTTTTACCTTTTCTGGTGCTTCTGTTAGTTTGGGTCCTTCTGTGACCATTCCTTTCATGTATATAAGTAGTTACTTCTAGGTAATGAGCCAAAATACCTATTTGTTGACTCCAGTCACTTTCCAATCCTGGTAGAGTTTTTATTTTGGTGGGCATCAACTTGTCCCAGTTTGATCAGTCCTTTTAATTCCCATAAAGGTAGTATCTCAGGCAAGAAGTACTTGAATCAACTATTTTCCCATTAATTAATCACTGACCATGAATTGGTATCAACCCTTGTGATCTGGCTTTTTAATGTCCTCAGTGTCTTCCATAATAGCTGAGAAAACACATTAAAGTTTACCCATTGAAATCCTTTAGTCTTATATTTTCCCATGAGGATCTGCCACAACTTTCCAGGTAGAGTAGTAACCACTCATTTATGAACTGCCATCAGAAAGACAAGATGACCATCTAGCCTCTGGCAGCAGGTGTTCTAATGGAGAATCTCTTTAAACTCTTCCTTCAATAGTCTAAGACAGAGCCTCAGCAGTCTCTAGAGTGTAACAGAGGAAGAGGAGGTATTTACTCATGAATATGACCAAGGCCATTGCTGTACCTTCTTGTAGAATTTTCCTTCATATAAAATTTCCGTTAAATAAATAATGGAACTCTTTTGGGTATTCTCTTTTTTTTTGGTGTGTTTTTCAGACAAAACCCTGACACTTTGGACATTTCAAAAATTAAAATAATTTTATACCCTTTAGTTATTGGAACCATTTCAATCAATGCCATATACCATGCCAAATGACAGGTAATTTGTTTCTTTTCTCTTTTTTCCTTCATTGTTCTTGCTAGAAATGTATCATTTATTCTTCTCAAAGAACTAACATTGGTTTGTTTTATTAATTCTTTGAGAAGATTAAGGAAGCAGTTTTTTCCTATATTGTACTTGCTTCATTGATTTCTGCATTAATATTCATGATTTCCCACCTTCTTAAGTTGGAACTTTGGTTAGTGTTTTGAGGTGTTTCTTCTTTTCTAATATGCCATTTAATGACATGACACAATTCCACGGGGCATAGAATTTTGGTGGGGTTCAGATGGATAATTCTTTTGTTTTCTGTTTATTAGTGGAGACATTCATTGTTATTAATCTGGTTAATATTCTGAGGTGGAGGGTTCAATATGTCCTCAGTCACGTGTTTGGTGCTTTGCCAGCAACAAATGAAATTTGGGGTTCAGGTGACTCCTGTCACTCTCAGGGCCTCTCTACAGAGTAGCCAGAATTCTCTCATGCTGGTTAGAAGCTACAAGAGACCAAGGTAGAAGCTGCTATTGTTTTAAAGCTTATTTCCATATCTGGCATAGAGATACTTATACCATATCCTATTGGTCAAAAGAGTCATGGGCTAGCACAAGTTCAAGATGATGGGGAAATAGGTCACTTAATCAGAGGGTTTTCAAATTATTTGTGGATATCTTTAATCTACAAAACATAGTAACTATGATATATTACATACTAATATTTTAATTTATCTCCACTCTGAGGTATGTATATATCATAAAAATGATTGTATTTAAGAATGTACTTCATTATGATTACTACCTAGTTCATCTTTGTTGATGGCATCAAATGTAACCAAGTCTTAACTATTTTAGAAATCATATTTAAATTTAAGTTTTCAAAGTTAAATTGTATTTCTAATGAAATAGTAATGTTTTATTTCTCTACATAGGTAGCTCTCACCCATGTTTTTGACAGTTTTCTGCATGTTTCTATAAGAAAAGTTTTAAAAATAAGTCTGTGATGTTTTCTCTAATTTCACAGAAGACTGATGATTTGACCATTGTTAAAATTCTTGCAAGAGAATCTTTAGGTGTACACCAGACTGAAGGTAAATAAGAATCTGAGTTAAGGTGCTCAAACCACATTTTTTAGGTTGTTCATATAAAATAAGTATAATAAATAACTGGATTTCATAAGATGCAGCTGAGGAAGCTCATCAACTAATAAAGGAGATGGAAGAACTTCAGAAATCACAGACACTCATTGAGTCATCTTCCTTAAACACACGAATTTAAGGTGAAGATTAGGATAATCAGATACTACACATAAGGGTCACAATTCTCACTGTGCTGTTGACATTATTGCCGTGTTAAATAATTTTCAACAGTTAACATAATGATAGGTAAAAATGTGAATTGTTAGTTCTGAAAGCAAGATCACTGCTGTTAGCAGTGTAGGAGTGGCAGAGTAGTATCAGAAATGGATGCTGAGCTTCTCTCCTTCTTCATGATATGGTAAAGGCACCATGAAATTTAAGGATAGGATGAAGGGTCTGACAAACTTTTATTGCCAGGGTGTTACTGATGCACTCTTTGTGTGAAGGGAAAATCCTCAGAGAAAGATTATCTGGAATGAACCATAGGAGTGTAGTTTGGATTATATGACTTTGACTCTAGAATTTGTAAAATGCATATATAAATATATATATATATATATTTAGAATAAGATACAAAATAATGGAGAAATTAGTAGAAATACATCTTCTTGGTTGCTGCTAACAAGTTTGGTGGTATTAAAACATCTCATGGTGGAAAGTAAAGCAAATGAACAATCAAACCCAGCAATATTGAGATAAATATCTGAACCAAACATAATTGACTTCATGTGCAACAAAGGTTCTGATGGAGACTTAGGAAGATACAGGTTAAGTCATGGCACTCCTTCGCTCTGACCCTTCATCAACAGATCCTGCCTTCCAAGCACCAGGTTTTAAAGACCAGATGACCATGAATAGTAGAGAAATAACATTAAATGTGTGGTCTGCTTTGCAAAACAGAAAAGTATTGGTGCCTGCCAGGTTAATCTTTCCACAGATTCCTTGAAATAAATGGTTTGTAATTTGGTAGTGAATTCAATTACCGGCTTATAGTCAGACTTTGGAAAAGGACTCTCTTCACCTGGTCTTAGTTGTTCTTGTTAAATGGGAATTTTATAATTGGTCAAACTAGCCTCTCTAGTGAATATTAAATAATACCAAATCTTGGGAAGATAGTGAGAGATTTTAATTGCTTAAAAATATTAAGTGGTAAGGTGATGTATTAGTGTTTTCCAGAGAAACAGAATGTATAGTGTGAGGTGTGTATAGATAGATTAGATAGAGAGAGATTTGTTTTATGCAACTGGTTTACTTGATTTGTGGGTGTAAGCAAGTCCAAAATTCATAGGGCAGGCTAATAGAGTAGAAACTCAGACGAGGGTTGATGTTATAGTCTTGCAGTAGACTTTCTTCTTTGGGAAGCCTAAGCTTTGACTCTTACTGCTTCAATTGATTGAATGTGACCCACCCATATTATCAAGGGTAATCTTTACTTAAAGGCAACTTATTGTAGATGTTACTAACTCCATCTATAAAATACCTTCTTCACAGCAACACTTAGATTAATATTTGATTAAATAACTTGGATTGATAGCCTAGCTAAGCTGACACATAAAACTCACCATTGCAGATGCTAATTCTCACCAAAACACAAATGATTTTGATTAATTATGTGGATATACATAGTTGCAAGAAAGCTAACATGAACTCCCAGGCTATGACTGTTAGAAGCTGGCATTTCAAGATACCTGGAGTTAACACTTAGATGTAATTTTTTTTTCACTTGCCAAGAATATACTATATACTACCAAATAGCTGGAAGAAGAATATTCAGTGTTCCCAACAGAAAGAAATGATCAATGTTTGAGATAATGGAGATGCTAATCACCCTAACTGACTACTATACATTATATATATACACACACACGTTACTATGCACCTAATAAATATATATGGTTATTGTTTGTGAATTTTTTAAAGGGGGATTAAAAGACAATTCCTTGTTTGTTACTATGCTTTGATGAAGATAGCCCTCATCATTGTGGTTAAATAATTTAAAACTCAAAATGCCTATTATTTCATAGGTAATATCAGACAAACATTCCAATTAGCATGGAACAATTTAGAAAAACTAATAATATGGAAATGACACATGCAGCAGCCCTCCACTGGTGGTTGCTCTTGGTGTACGTTACATTCATAAGCTGTTTGCAGCCAGCATTTTTGACCAATGATATAATCCACAAAAGAACTTCTAGCTCCTTTTTTGAAATGGTCCAAAATCTGTGATTCTTTTTCTCCTTGTGCAAAGCAATCTGCCCATTTTTCTGACAACATGTCCTAACTTGAGTCACACACTCACCTTGTAGATAATAAAATCTAGATTACAAAGCAAGATTCATGGTAAATAACATTGAAGGCAATATGTCTGGAAGTTCTGAAAGAATTGAGTGGTTATCCCAAAGGCAATGCTTAGTACAGACTCATGGATTATGGCAAATGCTATGAATGATCAGATCATACATCTTTCCAACCCAGTAACTGTTTCTGTTTTGCCAGATCCATTTTTACCAATTTAGAATTACAGCTGTAAATTTTACCACAAAAAGTCATTGCAGCTGAAAACATTACTTCAAGTCCTCTGAATTTAAGTGTACATTACTAAAGGGACAATGGGCTGAGGAATGATTATTTCTCTCACTAAACTAAGACTGCCTAGATGCTGCCCCCTGACTAGTGGTAGAGATACTCCTGCCATATTTATATTTGTAACTGTACTTTTTCTTATTGGGAATGTTCAGAGAGGGAAGTTCTGGAAAGACTATTGATGCAAGGGGCTATTGCTGCACTCTATGGGTGGGTACTAGAGCTCACCTATGGACTTCCATCCAGAGATACTAAGCTTGGTGAAGATAGATAGTAAACAGAAAATGGCAAAAGTGTGACCAATGATGAGGGAATGCATGTATGTGAGAGAACATCCCAGAGAAACAGAAAATACTCTAGGCTCCTTCTTTCTGATATGGTACTGAGGTATGTCAGATGCTGGGGGAACATAGGGGGCCAGTATTACCCTGATGCCAAAATCAGACAAAGACACATCCAAAAAAAAAAGAGAAAGAAAATTACAGGTTAAAATCTCTAATAAATAAAGATGCAAAAATCCTCAACAAAATACTAGCAAACTGAATTCAGCAATACATTAGAAAGATCATTCATCATGACCAAGTGGACTTTATCCCTGGGATGCAAGGATGGTGTAATATACATAAGTCAATCAATGTGATACATCATGTTAACAGAATGAAGGATAAACACCATACAATCATTTCAACTGATGGTGAAAAGCATTTGATAAAATTCAGTATCTTTCATGCTGAAAACCTTCAAATACTGGGGATAGAAGGAACACACCTCAAAGTAACAAAAGGTGTATTCAGCAGATACACAGTTAGTATCACACTGAATGGAGACAAACTGAAATCTTTTCCTCAAAGGACTGGAGCACAACAAGGATGCCCACTGTTACCATAGTCATTCAATATAATAGAGGAAGTCCTAGCTACAGCAATCAGACAAGAGAAGGATACAAAGGGCATTCACAATGGGAAGGAAGAAACCAAGTTATCTTTGTTTGCAGATGATATGATCTTATATTTGGAAAAACCTAAAGACTCAACCAGAAAACTATTATGACTGATAAATTTCGTAAATTTGCTGGATATGAAACCAACATACAAAAATCAGTAGCATTTCTATATGTCAACAGTGAACAATGTGAAAAAGAAATCAAGAAAGTAGTTCCATTTACAGTAGCCACGCATAAAGTTAAATACCTAGGAATTAACTAAAGAAGTTAAAGAGCTCTATAATGAAAACTATAAAACACTGATGAAAGAAATTCAAAAGGATACAAAAAAATGAAAAAATATTTTATGTTTATGGATTGGAAGGGTCAACATTGTTAAAATCTCCATACTACCTAAAGCAATCTACAGATTCAATGCAATCACTATCAAAATACCAACAACATTCTTCACAGACATAGGAAAAAACAATTCTAAAATTTATGTGGAATCACAAAAGACCCAGAATAGCCAAAGCCATCCTAAGCAATCAGAACAAAACTGGAGGAATATTATTACCTGACTTCAAATTATACTACACAACTATAGTAAACAAAACAGCATAGTAGTGGCATAAAAACAGACACATAGACCAATGGAACAGAATAGAGAACACAGAAATAAATCCACACACCTACAGTGAACTCATTTCTGACAAAAGTGCCAAGAACATACACTGGGGAAAAGACAGTCTTTCAATAAATGGTGCTGGGAAAACCGGATGAACATATGCAGAAGAATGTAACTAGACTCCTATGTCTCACCATAAAAAAAAAAAATCAAAATGGATTACAGACTTAAATTTAAGACCTCAAACTATGAAACTACTACAAGAAAACATTGCAGAGAATCTCCAGGACATAGGTTTGTTCAAAAAATTTTGGGGGCAATATCCCATAAGCACAGGAAAACTAAACAAAAGTGAACAAATGTGATTACATAAAGTTGAAAATCTTCTTCTGCACGGTAAAAGAAACAATCAATGAAGAGAAGCAACAACCCACAGAATGGGAGAAAATGTCTGTGAAGGACTCATCTGGCAGGGGATTAATAACCGTAATATGTAAGGGGATCAAATAAAATAATCCAATTAAAAATGTGCAAAAGATTTGAATAGACATTTCTCAAAGGAAGATATATGAATAGCAAACAAGCATATGAAAAGGTGCTCAACATCATTGATTATCAGAAAAATGCAAATCAAAACTGCAATGTGATATCATCTAACTCCAGTTAAAATGGCTTATATGTGAAAACCAGGTTTATATCTAAAAGCCGGTAATAAATGCTTGCGAGGATGTGGAGAAAAGGGATCACTTGTACACTGTTGGTGGGAATGTAAGTTAGTGTAACCACTATGCAGAACAGTTTGGAGGTTCCTCAGAAAACTAAACATGAGCTACCATATGATCCAGCAATCCTACTGCAGGTCATACATCCCAAAGAAAGGAAATCAGTATATGGAAGACACATCTGCACCCCTATGTTTGTTGCTGCACTGTTTACAGTAGCTAACATCTGTAAGCAACCTAAGTGTCCATCAACAGATGAATGGATCAAGAAAATGTGGTGCATGTGTACAATGGAGTAGTATTCCACCAGAAAAAAGAATGAGATCCAGTTATTTATAACAACACGGATGGAACTGGAGATCATTATGTTAAATGACAGAAAGGCACAGAGAGACAGACATCACATATTCTCACTTATTTGTGAGACCTAAAAATCAGAACAATTGAATTCATGGACATAGACAGTAGATGAATGGTTACCAGAGGCAGGGGGCTAGTGGTGGGAGGTGGTGGTTGGGGGTGTCAGGGAGGAGGTGAGGATTTTCAATAGGTGTAAATAAATAATTAGAAGAATGAATGAGACCTACTAATTGATAGCACAATAAGGTGACTATAGTCAACAATTTAATAGCGTACTTTAAATATACCTTAAAGAGTATAATTGGGTTGTTTGTAACTCAAAGGATAAATGCTTGAGGAGATGGATACCCTATTTTCCATGACGTGCTTATTTCACTGTGCATGCCTGTATCAAAATATCTCATATATTCCATAAATATATAAACCTACTGTGTACCCACAAAATTAAAAATAAATAAATAAATAAAATAACTGTAAAAATAGAAGAAACCTCAAAGTGATAAAGTCAAAATGTCTTGTTTTTCCTGCCTATCTTCCCCCTCTATTTTCTTCCCTTATTGTTAACAACATACTCTCTACATATTTTTATATTCTGAATTTTGTGTTTGCATTATATCTTCAAAAAAGTTATAATTAACTTGATATTGAGCAATAGTATTTTCAAATTCAAATTGTGCTTCTTATCTAGATAAAAGACTTGGCACATAATGATTCTTAATGGATGTGTTAAAACAATTGATTTCTAGGCACAAATCAATGAACTAATAAATGGTGGGGCGGGGGAGCTTTTTTTAAATTTTCTTTTTGAGACAGGGACTGGCTCTGTCGTTGGGTTGGAGTGCAGTGGCACAATTCTTCCACCTCAGCCTCCTCCTGTAGCTGGGACTACAGGCATGCACCACCACACCCAGTTAATTAGTTTTCTTTGTTTTTATAGACAGGATCTTGCTATGATTCCCAGGCTGATCACAAACTCCTGACCTCAAGAAACCCTTTCACCTCAGCCTCCCGAAGTGTTGGAATTACAGGATGAGCCACTACGTCTGGGCAATAAATAGTTATTTTGCTTGATAAATATCATGCCAAGTATATTATGTTTACATTTTAATATAACAACCATTCTATTTCCCTAAGATTTCCTTTTCTGTCATTTTTATTTTCCTGCCTAAAGATTTGTAAGATTTGTTTATTAGTCTTATAATTAAAAAACAATTGGCTAGATTATGTTTCTATGAGATTTTTCTCTCTCACTTTGCCTAGAGCCACATTAAGCTGTACACTAGGAATAAGTGTTTAGAAAGAAATGTGAGAACACTTTGATGATTGTACTTACTGTAATTGTTCTGGTTTCTTCCCTAGACTTAGATTTTTATGATTTATTCTCCAGATTGATAATCTCTGTAATCATTCATTTCTCTATGTTTTCCCTTTGAAAACCCATCACACCAAATTTCTTATCTATCACACCAATTCACTTTGCTAGGTGCATACTCTACTATTTGATAACCCCACTGATGCTTTTATATCACATTTTATTTTCATCTTCCTGATGATATTGCTTGTTGATCCTACAATAACCTGTATTTCAACATATTTCCTTGTGGTTTCCTGCCATTTATTTTTGTAACATTTTAGGAAACTGAGGCAATCGTATTAGTCTGTTCTTATGCTGCTAATAAAGACATAACCAAGACTGGATAATTTATTAAAACAAGAGGTTTAATTGACTCACAGTTCCATGTGGCTGGGGAGGCCTCACAATCCTGGTGGAAGGTAAATGAGGACAAAGTCACATCTTACATGGTGACAGGCAAGAGGGCTTGTGCAGGGGAACTCCCATTTATAAAACCATCAGACCTTGTGAGACTTATTCACTACCATGAGCACAGTATAGGGGAGACTGTCCCCATGATTGAATTATCTCCACATGGCCCTGCCTTTAACATGTGGTAAGATTTGAGCAGAGACACAGAGTCAAACTATATCGTTCCACCCTGGCCCATACCATATATCATGTCCTCACATTTCAAAACCAATAATGCCTTCCCAACAGTCTCTCAAAGTATTAACTCATTTCAGCATTAACTCAAAAGTCCACAGTCCCAAGTCTCATCTGAGACAAGGCAAGTCCCTTTGTAAAATCACAAGCAAATTTGTTATTTCCTAGATACAATGGGGGTACAGGCAGTGGGTAAGTAAACCTATTCAAATGGGAGAAATTGGCCAAAACAAAGGGGCTACACATTCCACGCAAGTACAAAATCCAGCAGGGGAGTCAAATCTTAAAGCTCAAAAATGACCTCATTTGACTCCATGTCTCACATCCAGGTCACACTGATGCAAGAGGTGGGTTCCCATGGTCTTAGGCAACTCCACCCCTGTGACTTTGCAGGGTACAGCTTCCCTCCTGGCTGCTTCCATGGGCTGGCATTGAGCATCTGCATCTTTTCCAGGTGCACAATGCTAACTGTTGGAGGATCTACCATTCTGGGGTCTGGAGTACAGTGGGTCTCTTCTCACAGCTCCACTAAGCAGTGCCCCAGTGAGGACTCTGTGTGGGGGTTCCCACCCCACATTTTCCTCCTGCACTGCCATAGCAGAGGTTCTTGATGAGGTCCCCACCCTTTCAGCAAACATTTGCTGGACATCCAGGCATTTCCATACATCCTCTGAAATCTAAGCAGAGGTTCCCAAACCTTAATTCTTGACTTCTGTGCATCCACAAGCTCAACATCACATGGAAGCTACCAAGGCTTGGGGCTTGCACCGTCTGAAGCAATGGTCTGAGCTCTATGTTGGCCCCTTTTAGCCTCTGCTGGGATGCAGGGCACCAACTCCTGAAACTGCAAAAAGCAGCAAGGTCCTGGGCCCTGCTCACAAAACAATCTTTTTCTCCTAGGCCTCTGGGCCTGTGATGGGAGGGGTTGCCCTGAAGACCTCTGACATGCCCTGGAGACATTTTCCCCATTGTCTTGGTGATTAACATTTGACTTCTCATTACTTGTGCAAATTTCTGCAGCCAGCTTAAATTGCTCCCCAGAAAATGGGTTTTTCTTTTCTATCAAATCATCAGGCTGCAAATTTTCTGAACTTTTATGCTCTGCTTCCCTTTTAACATAATTTTCAATTCCAAACCATATATTTGCAAATATATAAAACGATATATTGTGAATATATAAAATTGAATGCTTTTAACCCCACCCAAGTCATCCCTTGAATGCTTTGCTGCTTAGAAATTTCTTCCGCCAGATGCTCTAAATCATCTCTCTCAAGTTGAAAGTTCCACAGATCTCTAGGGCAGTGGCAAAATGCCACCAGTCTCTGAGCTATAACATAGCGACAATCACCTTTGTTCCTGTTCCCAACAAGTTTCTCATCTCTATCTGAGACCACCTCAGCCTAGATTGTATTGTCCAAATCACTATCAGCATTTTGGTCAACGTCATTCAACAAGTCTCTAAGAAGTTCCAAACTTCCCCACATCTTCCTGCTTTCTTCTGAGTCCTCCAAACTGTTTCAACCTCTGCCTGTTTCCTAGTTCCAAAGTCACTTGTACATTTTTTGTTATCTTTACAGCAGCACCCCACTCTACTGGTACCAATTTACTGTATTAGTTGATTCTCACACTGCTAATAAAAGCATACTTGAGACTAGGTAATTTATAAAGGAAAGATGTTTAATGGACTCACAGTTCCACATTGCTGGGAAGGCCTCACAATCATGGCAGAAGGTGAAGGAATAGCAAAGGTACATCTTACATGGTGGCAGGCAAGAGAATTTGTCCAGGGAAACTATCATTTATAAAACCATTAGATCTCATGAGACGTATTCACTACCATGAGTAGGGTATAAGGGAAACTGCCCCCATGATTCAATTATCTCCACTTGGCCCCACCTTTGATGTGTGGGGATTATATAATTCAAGGTGAGAATTGCGGGGGTAGGGGGGACACAGCCAAACCATATAAACAATTATTTTTGAAATTTTATTTATGATATATGTTGATGAAGTAATGTTAGTCACTGGAATTAATAAAACAATTTTTTACTTTTTATTCACCAGTCTCTGCAAACCTGTTATGTGAAAACCCAGTTAGATTTGATAGCTTACCTCATTCTTCAGTCTTAAAAAGTTATTCCTAGCTTTAGTCACCAAAACCTCAGTCTAGCAATTAATATTTCTCATGCTGTAGAGGACTAGATCATTATACAAGTTCATGCTTTCTTCTCTATAACCAGGAAAAATGTTGGGGAAGGGAACTTTGTTTTCTTTTCTTCTTACCCTGCAACTTCTCACTAAGCATATGCTAACTGGGGGCAAACATCTATTAAAGTGAATACAGATTTCAATTTGTTAACAGGGAAAAATAATC
This sequence comes from Theropithecus gelada, assembly GCF_003255815.1. Lineage (NCBI taxonomy): Eukaryota > Metazoa > Chordata > Mammalia > Primates > Cercopithecidae > Theropithecus > Theropithecus gelada. The sequence goes on from NC_037668.1 coordinate 168,799,498, forward strand.
TTTTAAAAAAAATCCTTATATACAAAAAAAATCAAGTACAGAACAGAATGAGAGTAAATATAAATAATCCAAATAGTTAGTAGTTATTAACGCAATAACAGGAGAAAAGACAAAAAAAATCTGAAGCAAAACAATAAGAAATACAAAAACCACATATGAAGAAACTTTTAAAATATTTGTATTAAGAAAACACAAATGTAGCCTTAAATAAATCAGAAACAGAATTATTTCCTTAAATAGGAATTTTCAGCATCCTATTTATTTATTTATTTATTTTTAAGACAGAGTCTCACTCTATTGCTCAGGCTGGAGTGCAGTGGCACTATCTTGGCTCAGTTCAACCTTAGCCCCACTGGTTAAAGTGATTCTCCCACCTCAGCCTCCTGAGTAGCTGGGACTACAGGTGCACGCCACCACGCCCAGCTAGTTTTTCCTATTTTTAGTAGAGACAGGGTTTCACCATGTTGGCCAGACTGCTCTCGAACTTTTGACCTCAGATGATCTGCCTAGCTTGACCTCTCAAAATGCTAGGATTAGTGTACCTGGCTTCAACATCCTAAAGTGTCAGCATTGCCCAAGTTAATATATACATTTAATGCACTTCTGGCTGTATTCCCAATGCTCTGAAAGGGTTAGCAAAACCTCTTTTCTTTTTTCACACGAAAATGATAATAATTCACCTTCTTCAGTACTACTTCCTTTAAATCATGATAATGATATAATGTCAGTGTTTGACAGGAAACACTACTTTTAATAAAAATGGCCCTATTTGGTTAACTGCATCTAGAGGACCATGGCTGCAATAAGGGAATACTATAGTGTTTTTATTTTCACTTACAACTTTAATATCTAATTTTATGGTATTGTTACTTCCCCAAATAAAGTCTAAAGTCATTTTGTTTCTATGTCTAGGTATACTATACAATACGCAGAAAGCCATTCAGTTATCTGTTTCTATAGTTACTAATTCATTGATAAGAAGTCCAATATAAGGCTAGTTTTTATTATTTTAGTACAAGCATAAGCAATAATTTAGTTTAACATATTTTTGAGAACATATTAAGTTGCAAATTGAAAGTATTATTTTAATTTTCTTTGAAATAAAATAGAAATTACAACAATATCAGAAGCTATCTTTGCAAGCTTTGAGACTACAAGAGTGAGAAGTGGAAGCTGGACATACATTTAGGGTAACAATGCTCTTATTCGCATCTGGGATATTCCAGTATCCCTTCCCAACACACAGCTTGAAATGATAGAATTGATGTATTTGCATTATATCCCAATTTGCACATAAATTCGATGGTATCCCCTGTTTTTGCATAATAGTTTCTGTCACTTTTTCCTTTTAACTGTATGTTATTTTTATTCATGTTTTCTTCAGTTATTATACATGGATCTGAAAGCAGAAAAAATCAATTAACAATCATAATCTTCCCTTTCATGAGCAAATAAAATGCATCCTAATGAACACTTTAGGGTAAAATAAAATTATAAAATAATCCAAATAGTTAATAGTTATTAACTTGTGCTACATACTGACTTTAGCATTTTACAAATACAGTAAGTTCAGTTGCACTTCCCCAATGTCACAGCAGAGATCATCAGGTGAGGGTGATAAACGTGGACTCTGGCAGTCTTTCTCTAGAACCTGAACTCTTCTTCCCTAAAACATGTTATGTCTACCCTAGTGACTTCATATCAAAAAGGATTATGCTAATACATTCTGTTGGAGTCTTGGTTATTTATCCTCCTTTCCCCTCTATTCGACCAGCCATGACTACAAACACTCCAAATGTACTCACATTTTGCTAGTTTAATTCTTTGTTTCTATTTTTCTCTTATGCCCATGATGTAGAAACAGAACTGTAGAAAGCTAAATCTTTCTAATAGTCATCTATTAAAATGAAACTCTCTCTACATACATACATACATAAATATACCTCAATACCTATCAATTATATCTCTATATATCACCATCATCTATCCCTGTCATCTTCATTTTCTATTTTAAAGAGAGGCAAGGATAAGCACACAAGAGTTAATTTGAATCCCTACATGATTATGGACAAATTACTCTATCTCACTCTGCCTTCATCTGTAAAATCGGTAAGATAATGTTACTTCCACATATGGGTTTTCTTTTATAAAATTCTTTTTTAAAAACATTTATAATTTTTTTTTTTTTTTTAGTTCCAGGGTACATGCGCAGGATGTGCAGGTTTGTTATATAGGTAAATGTGTGCCATGGTGGTTTGCTGCACCTGTCAACTCATACCCTAGGTATTAAACCTAATTCTTACCTGATAAAACTTTCAGTTCTTAAAGATATCATTCACTCATCTATCTCTTCTTTTGACTCAAGTATTCTGCATTCTAGTTGAGCCCTTATTAGCATTAGTATTTCTTTAGAAATTTCCCCAATCATATTTTAATACATCTTTCAAGCACTTACTTAAATAAATTTCTTAACATAGTACATATCACTTCTGAAATCCAAAAATTTTTAAGAGCTCTTCAATACATTCAGGGGCTGCTTACAATTCAAAAATAAATATTATTCAAACTCTAAATATTCCTCCAAACATATTTTCCAAAACTTTCTAAAGTTTCCTGCTGCCCGGGAAAGTTTTCCTCATTGCTTTAAGATGCCATATGTGTATGTAATATTTTCCATAAGGAAAATATTTCCCGAGAATTCTCTGCTTGAATGCTCTTTGCTTCTTTATTTTTGAAGACAGAAAGTCTTGCTTGTATCATGGAACTGATCTTATATCTTTAGATAATTATAATCCTTTCCTGTTCTTGACTGTGAGAAGAGGTAACGCTTTTGCTGTGAAACGCGTCTTAGGAGTGTCCATATCCTCAATCAAATTTAAGACTCAGAATTTATCTCTGAAACCTAACACTTTTCTATGAAATCAGGTTTGAAGATACTTGTAAACTATTTTGATTTGAGGATACTAATTTTCCTCTGCAGTCTTGCCACTTGCATAGTTTGGAGCTCAAACTTGGACACGATCATCTACAGAAGTGGTTACATAAATAGGGGACAATAATTAACGTTTAGCCCATTTTAGGATCAGCCAAAATATCAATGTCTTCAGTCAATATGAAAGGTAAAAGGTAGCATAGCATCAAAATAAAGGAAATGAGTCACATCACATAAAAGAATTGCTTGTATCATCCTGTACTTAGGAACTTGAGCACTTGAAAAACTCATGAACTTACAGTTTAAGAGCTGTGATAGGAATAGGTTATCTGATATGCAAGGCCTGATGGATATCCCAGGGCTCTACCTCATAGGCTAGAGGAAACTTGTGGCAAATTTTCTGTTAGGTTTTCTTGTTGTTGCCATAATTATTGTGGCTTTTATTTTGAATTGTGTTGCTTTAAGTTCATAGGATTTGCGGGACAAAATTCTGAGAGTATACCTATATTGCAGACTTAAGGGGTTTTTAGTGTATTCATTTTGATTCTGGTATAAGGGAAGGGGAGAATAAGGTAAAAATGGAAACACATTGGGTTATGGAAATGGCTGTAGTGCCCATTAATTTCTTTCTTGCTTGCTAGGAATACTGATAAAATATAAGTAAGAATAATAATCGGAGAAAGAACTTCTCAGGTTAACCAGGTATGTGTTCTATCAGGAAGAATTTCATGTTTTCAAGTAGGATTTAATAGTTCGTGGTTTTTTGAAACAATGTTTTCAAAACTGTTTGAAAACTCTTCACCTAAGTTTTAATAATGTGAAAATGATCACTGTTGTTAAACTGAGATGCTGCATTTCATATGTACGCAATAAACAGATGTTGTTCTTGAAGAATCATTGTATTCATTAACAAATTGCAGACTCTGAACATTCTTGTTTGTTTTTTTTTCCTCTCTTTTTCTTTTCTTTTCTTTTTCTTTTTTTGAGATGGAGTCTTGCTCTGTCGCCCAGGCTGGAGTGCAGTGACGTGTTTTCAGCTCACTGCAAGCTCCGCTTGCCGGGTTCAAGCGATTCTCCTGCCTCACCCTCCTGAATAGCTGGGATTACAGGCACGTGCCAGTATGCCTGGCAAATTTTTATATTTTTTTGTAGAGATGAGTTCACCATGTTGGTCAGGCTGATCTTGAACTCCTGACCTCGTGATCTGCCTGCCTTGGCCTCCCAAAGTGCTGGGACTACAGGCATAAGCCACCACCCCAGGCCAACATTCCTGTTTTAAAACAGAAACTTGGTCATTGTTTACATGGAATTTTCCAAGTTTATACACATATATTAAGATCTGAAAGGCAAACATTCAGCAGAATAGCTGTTTGTGAACACAGTTCTAGGGTAATAACCCATCAAAATTCTAGTATCAATAAGCACGTATCAAACTTATTACTCTGATTTTCTCAGAATCTAGAATATTAAGAACTTACTTATGCATCTTGGTGGCTCTGACCACTCTCCATTACTACATGTTACATATTGAGAACCCTGAAGTTCATAGTAGGACTGGCATTGGTACTCGACTGTTGACTGTGGCAGATACACTTTTTGCGGGAAGGACTTGGTATCTCCATTGCTAATAGGTGGAGGAGGCCCACACTTTTCTGAAGAATCTGAAAAAGAAATATTTTATATGTGGTGAAAAATCAACAGTTTTATCAGACACTTTTTAAATAAAGCTTTTCATATATTCTCAACTGTGTCTTATTTGATTTCTTAGGAAGACATTTGCATTTTCAACCTTGTTTTTTTTTTTGTCTCAAGATAATTCACACTCATATGAGGACTACATATATATGTATATATATGTACACACTTATATGTGTACATATACATATGTAGTTGTCTATTATTTTATTTAATTCTAATAAAAAGAAATACTTGAATAAAATACTTACTATAGCATGTTGGCAAATGCGACCAGCCATCTTCACCACACACTATGGAACCTGTGGTGTTTCCATATCTGCTTTCATATCCATCATAGCATTCATAGTCCAATGTGTCATGGAGCTTAAACCACATGCCATTACTCTTGGCTCTGGAATTCTCCAAAACAGGCGTATCACAAAATTCTGAAACAAAATAAAATTGAGGATTGCTTTTCTATGCCATATGATGTACAGCTCAACTAAGAAAGTTTCATTATAGGAATAAAATTTACCAATCAGTGTGTGCTAATAAATTGAGTACTGTTAAAAAATAGTCTGATAATCAGTGCTTTTTGTGCTATAATAGTTAACTACAATAGTTAAATATATTTCTCTCTATATATTCTTCTTATCATTTAAATTCTGTGAAAACATACTAAGAACATTTAGTCAGTCCTATTTTTATCTGTGAAAATCTCATTGGCTGTTATTAAAGTCTACTATTACGATGCTACAATGTAGTATTTTAAAGATGATAAAATTTTGTGAATTTAAAACATGGTGAACCCCGTCTCTACAAAAAATGCAAAAATTAGCTGTAATCCCAGCTACTCAGAGGGGTGAGGCAGGAGAATGGCTTGAATCCGGCAGGCGGAGCTTGCAGTGAGCTGAAATCACATCACTGCACTCCAGCCTGAGAGACAGAGGGAGACTCCGATTCAAGAAAAAAAAAAAAGAAAAGAAAAGAAAGAGAAAAATAAAAAATTTTTGTGATTTTAAGCTTTGTGAATTTTAAAGATGATAAAATTTTGTGAATTTAAATGTAACTATTTATGTATTTATGTAACTATTTACTAACAGTAAGGGTGTATATGTTAGATAAAAATTATATTAATTAGATATAAGCTCTATACAAATTTATGAAGCAGCCTATCGCTTATTTTACAAGTTTTAATGTAGATCATTTATCAAAGCTGAGTAAAATTGAAGTATACACTTTACACAGAGTCCAGGATAAGCATAGAAATAGTAAACAGTATTCTAGAAATGTAGGAATTGATACAGTCTGGAAAACCTATGGTAACTTTGAGATAATCACTGTGTAAGTATATCTTTCTTTTTTCCCACTTAGCTTAATATTTTTGAGATTCATCCATGTTGTATTATGTATCAAGGTTCCATATTATCTCATGGCCAAAAATAGTTGAATTGTACCCTTGAAAAAGAAGTGGATTTTGGAGTATGTAAATTATACAACAGTCCTCTGGGTTAAAAATACATTAAGCAATTTATCTTTAAAACTTTTTGTGAATATCTAAAAAGGAAAGAAAAAAATCAAATTTTGGCACTGAAAGACTTCCTTTGTTCATTATGCAATCTCTTTATCATAATAAGTAAAGGTCGAGCATGTTCAGAGAACTTTACGTGTAAGGAATCCATTGGCAAGTATGAGGTTTGTAAACATTCAACCCACCCACCTACCCTTTTCCTTTACTTGTTTTCTCTGTAGTAAACAATAGGCTGGAGATAATTTTTTGATTGGATATCCTCAGTAGCATCATCGATACAAATTATTAAGGTCTGATTCTCCTGATGCTAGCAGAAATTCAGAATTAAGGATTCATTTCTCCCCTGACATGTACATCTTTTCTGAGTGTGAGCAAGGAATACAATACAAGCAGTTGATAATTTTGAAATACAAATAAAGACAAAAGAACAAAGTTTTTATTGGCAACTAATACATTTTGCTGATATTCCCATGCAGCTGCCTAACTAGTCTGTACATTATAAGATTGCTTTTATGTAAAGGCAGATTGAGTTGTAAGAGATGAAATGATCATCTTCCCAAGTAGCCATTACTCTAAAAATGCAGAAGACTTAGTCTGGCACAGAAGTTAAATGGTATTAGAAGTATTTGTATCTCTTTACTCCTAAAAGTGTTTTCTATATTTTTGAGTAAAACACTATCATCTCAACGAGAGGAAAGAAGCTGACAGAAACTGAATGGAAATATGTAAATCACTTACTAATGCAAATTGGTTGTGCTGACCATCCATTTTGCAAACATGTAATTGATCCTGAAGAATTTCCATCTGCTGTTGCATATCCTGGTTTACATTTATATTGCATTTCTTTATTTAAAATATAAATAGAGGAAGATTCAGAAATAAATCCATTTTCAATTTCTATATCTGATTTTGAGCATGTTCCTAAAATAGAAAAAGTGGAGAAAAAATACGTATTTGTTGAATACTTCTTTTATAGAAGGGAACAAGTACAAACATGGCAATATGGCAAAACAATGAAACATTTGTTAATGAATTGAAAACAGCAAAACTGGAAGTTTCCTAAACATCAGTGTTCTTAAAAGGAAACCACGAATTTTTGAAGGAAATGTTGAAAACACAGGGAAAGGCAGAATAAAAGCAAAGAATCCTTGAGACTGTCAACAGAGTTGTGGCAGGCCTTGAAAAATGCAGATCTACCAGACTCTCAAGTCCCTAATGATATTTTGGAAGACTTTCTGGCTACTTTGCAACAACCTAAGTATTTTTGGTACTATTAAGGTATCTTACACCTCGTTAAGTCAAATGATATTTCCCAGGCAAAGATAATGTACACACTGCTACCACAGGCAAGAAAGTAATTTTGTAAATCCTTTATCTCCAACAATTGAAAATGGTTGTCATCTTAAGTGGGTGCTTAAACACATAGAGACGTGGTATTTGAGAGGAATGTGGAAATGTAAACAGAAAAAAGAAAGCAAACAAGATTGCCAAAAGAAGTTCTAATACATTTGTAATGTGTTTGTTCTTTATATATTAGTAATGTATGTGTTCTACACATTACTAATGGGTATATGCATAAGATATTAATTATTTTAGTAATGTTATGTTCTAAGATATTAGTAGTGTACATGTTCTTTTCTAATTAGTAATTAGAAAAAAATGTAAATGGACCAATTTTACTATCTGAAAGAAAAAGAAATCATGTTATAGATGATACATATTTATAATATAGCATTTGTCATAATCATGAGTTTTCTGATCTATTCTTGCCGACTTTCCTATTAATCTCCTCCAGTCTCTAAACTACAGTGTTCAGTTTCTCTTGTTAACAATTTTATTTTCAATATCTATAAAGTACTTGACACACAACAATATTTATTAGGCAAATTAATGATAGAGTTGGTGCCTATGGCTTAGGCTATTGTTGGGGATAGTTGCTCCTACAAGCTGTAAGGAGATTCCCATTGTCTTTCATCTCAATTATATAATAATTATCATGCGGTTTCTATAATGGAATGTTTTGTAAATTGCACGTGATGCACGAAAACGACTTTCAGAGACTCCTTTGCCTAAAAAGTGAAAGTCAGCTATAACAGAAGATGAGTCTTAATTTAAAGCAACAGATCACTAACTATAACAATAGATGTCATATAATTGTGAGAGATGTACAAGTGACCTTTGAGCAAGCGTTATATTTATTGTTTTAGCTAATGCTATAATTTTATAATCTACTTTAATCAATGCATTTAGCATGATTTCAGTATAAATACTGAAGCAGTGTTACTTTCACCTGTATTTTATTTATTTTGTGTTATTCATGACTTATATTTCTATTGTTACTTAACTATTAAGTGACAGAATCCACTCATTATCCAGAAATTATAAATATATTCATACATCTTTGGAACTGAAAACTAGCTAGGCTTCTACTTAAAAATGAAAAAGATATATATTTAGCTTGAGAGTTGATATACAAAATTTTCCTGTTAAAGGTCTAGATCTCAGATAGTTACGGACATACTGGGATCTCAAACGAGTGGACTAACTGCCACGAATGCATCTGGGAGGAGGAGACCAATCATCCTCTGTACATGAAACTGTGGTCTACACATTTGGAAGATGGTAGTCGGGACAGACTTCAGCTTTTACAGATTGACCCTGTCAATATGTCCCTTCATATTTTGTGTTATATCCATTCTCCAAATAACTGAGAATACATTGTCCTAAAGACCATAAAATGATTGAAAAGTAAATTAGAGACATGAATTTAATCAAAATAGTATATTAAAATAATTTTTAGAATATTTAAATAAGACTGCATCAATACTCAAAAATAATGTATAACTGAAGGAAAACTAAAGCTACTCTAAATGTACAAAAAAGTCAGTATTCAATGTTACTTATCTTTAATTTTTATAAAATATGTTTAGATTATATATGTATTCTCCTAAAGTTCCTATATTTATCTCTCATGTGATTTTCATGAAGATCTCATAACAGAAAAAATCCATTTTGGTCTTTTTGCTTGAACAACTCTTTCCTTGGTACCATTTCTGTCATATAAGACAATGTAATCATTTATTTGCTCTTCTCTCTCCATTCTTTGCAAGTTTTATGCACATATTGTTGTAAAGAGGTTTACTTACTGAGGCANCAAATTGAATTGAAAGAGATGGAATGATCATCTTCCCAAGTAGCCATTACTCTAAAAAGGCAAAAAAGGCTTAGTTTGGCACAGAATGTTAAATGATATTAGAAGTATTTATATTTCTTTACTCCTAAAAGTGTTTTCTATATTTTTAAGTAAAACACTATCATCTCAAAGAGAGGAACGAAGTTGACAGAAACTGAATGGGAATATGTAAATCACTTACTAATGCAAATTGGTTGTGTTGACCATCCATTTTGCAAACATGTAATTGATCCTGAAGAATTTCCATCTGCTGTTGCATATCCTGGTTTACATTTATATTGCATTTCTTTATTTAAAATATAAATAGAAGAAGATTCAGAAATAAGTCCATTTTCAACTTCTATATCTGATTTTGAGCATGTTCCTAATAGAAAAAGTAGAGGAAAAAAAAATTTGTTGAATACTTCTTTTATAGAAGGGAACGAGTAAAATCATGGCAATATGGTAAAACAATGAAACATTTGTTAACACATTGAAAACAGCAAAACTGGAAGTTTCCTAGACATCCATGTTCTTAAACCATGAATTTTGAAAGAAAATAGTGAAAACACAGGGAAAAGCAGAATAAAAGCAAGGAATCCTTGAGACTGTCAATAGAGCTCTGGCAGGCCTTGAGGAGGAATGCAGATCTAGCAGACTCTCAATTCCCTAGGACTTTTTGGGAGAGTTTCTGGCTACTTTGCAATAACCTGAATCTTTTTGATGCTATTAAGAGATCTTAGACTTCATATAGTCATAATCCATTTCTCAGGCAAAGATACAGTGCACACTCCTACCATGGACAAGGAAATAAATTTGCAAATCTTTAGTCTCCAGAAAATTAAAATAATTGTCATCTTAAGTGGGTCTTAAACCCATATAGACATAGTGTTTGAGAGAAATGTGGAAATGTAAACAGGAAACAAACAAACAAACAAGATAGCAAAAATAAGTTCTAATATATTAGTAATGTATATGTTCTTCATATATTATTGTATATGTTCTATATGTTACTAATGTAGTAATTATTTTAGTAATGTATATGTTCTAAGATATTAGTAATGTGTATGTTCCTTTTTAGTTAGTAATTAAAAAATGTAATGGACTAATTTTACTATCTGAAAGAAAAAGAAATCATGTTAAAGATGATAAATATTTATAATATAGCATTTGTCATAATCATGAGTTTTCTGATCTATTCTTGCCTACTTTTCTATTAATCTCTTCTAACCTCTAAACTACAGTGTTCAGTTTCTCTTGTAAATAATTTTATTTTCATATCTATAAAGCACTTGACACATAACAATATTTATTAGGTGCATTAATGATAGAGTTGGTGCCTACAGTAGGAGAAAAAGGGACTTTTCTTTCAGAGACTTAGGCTATTGTTGAGTACAGTTGCTCCCACAAAGGTGTAAGAAGATTTCTATTGTCTTCCATGTCAATTATATCATAATTATCATACGGTTTCTATAATGGAATGTTTTGTAAATTGCAAGTGATGCACACAAACAACTTTCAGAGACCCCTTTACCTAAAAAGTGAAAGTCAGCTATAACAGAAGATGAGTCTTAATTTAAAGCAACAGAACACTAACTATAACCACAGATGTCATATAATTGTGAGAGATGTACAAGTGACCTTTGAGCAAGCCTTATATTTATTGTTTAATTAATACTATAATTTCATAATTTACTTAAATCAATGCATTTAGCATGATTTCAATATAAATACTGAAGCAGTATTACTTTCATTTGTATTTTATTTATTTTGTGCTATTCAAAATTTATATTTCTATTACTTGACTATTAAGTGACAGAATCCACTCATTATCCAGAAATTATAAATGTATTCATACATATTTGGAACTGAAAACTAGCTAGGCTTCTATCTAACGATAAAAAAGGCCTATATTCAGCTTGAGAATTGCTACACAAAATTTTCCCGTTAAAGGTCTAGAATCTTAGACAGTCACGGACATACTGGGATCTCAAATAAGTGGACTAACTGCCATGAATGCATCTGGGAGGAGGAGACCAATCATCCTCTGTACATGAAACTGTGGTCTGCACATTTGGAAGACCGTAGTCAGGACAGACTTCAACTTTTACAGATTGACCCTGTCAATATGTTCTTTCATATTTCGTGTTATATCCGTTCTCCAAATAACTGAGAATACATTGTCCCAAAGACCATAACATGATTAAAAAGTAAATTAGAAACATGAATTTAATCAAAACAGTATATTAAAATAATTTTAGAATATTTAAATAAGACTGCATCAATACCCCAAAATAATGTATAACTGAAGGACAACTAAAGCTACTACTAAATGTTTGTACAAAAAAGTCAGTATTCAATGTTACTTATCTTTCGTTTTCATGATAAAATATGTATAAATTACATAGGTATTCTCATAAAATTCCTATATTTATTTCTCATGTGATTTTCATGAAGATCTCATAACAGAAAAGATCCATTTTGGTCTTTTTGCTTGGATAACTTTTCCCTTGGTACCATTTCTGTCATATAAGACAATGTAATCATTTATTTGCTCTTCTCTCTCCATTCTTTACAAGTTTTATGCACATATTGTTGTAAAGAGGTTTACTTACTGAGGCATGGGACTGTTGGCAACCACCCATCTTGTGTGCAATGAATGTAATCCCAGTAACTTCCTGAAGGAGTCACAAAATTTGCATCACAGTAATAGGAGTAAGATTTTCCTGCAGCTACTGGAAAGTATGGTCTACGTATAGTCTCATAATACAGACCTCCATGTTGAATTTCTGGAAACTCACAAGGTTTCATTACTTGTAACAAAAAACAAAAATAGTATAAATAATGTTTCACTGTAACAGACAATGATATAAGAGATGACTGTTTTGATTATGTTACCTTCCACATAAAGGGCTTTTTATTTCTTTTCTTTTCTTTCTTTCTTTTTTTTTTTTTTTTTGAGACGAAATTTCGCTCTGTTGCCCAGGCTGCAGTGGTGCGATCTCGGCTTACTGCAACCTCCGTCTCCCAGGTTCAAGCAATTCTCCTGCCTCAGCCTCCCGAGTAGCTGGCACTATGGGCACACACCACCATGCCCATCTAATTTTCGTAATTTTGGTAGACACAGGGTTTTACCATATTGGTCAGGCTGGTCTCGAACTCCAGACCTCAGGTGATCCACCAGCTTTGGCCTCCCAAAGTGCTGGGATTATAGGTGGAAGCAACCGTGCCTGGCTCGTTTTCTTTTAGATTTTTAAAAAAATTTTTATAATAATTTTTTAAGTTCTGGGATACATGTGTAGGATGTGAAAGTTTGTTACATAGGTAAAAGTGTGCCATGGTGGTTTGCACCGCCCATCAACCCATACCTTAGGTATTAAGCCCAATTCTTCCATGGTAAGCTTTCCATTTTTGATGATGTCATTCATTCCTCTTCTCTTCTTTTGATGCAAGTATTCGGCACTCAAGTTTAGCCCTCATTAACATTAGTATTTCTTTAGAAATTTCCCCAAATCATATTTTAATACATCTTTCAAGGACTTACTTAAATAAATTTCTTAACGTACTACATAGCACTTCTGAAATCCAAAAATTTTTAAGAGCTCTTCAATACATTTAGGGGCTGTTTGTTTACAATTCACAAATAAACATTATTTGAGCACTAAATACTTCTCCAAACATATTTTTCAAATCTTGCTAAAGTTTCCTACTGCCTGTTTAAGTTTTCCTCATTGCTTTAATATGCCATATGTATATGTAATATTTTCCATAAGGTTGCCTTTTTCCTTAGAATTCTCTGCTTGAATGCTCTTTGCTTCTTTAGTTTTGAAGACACATAGTCTTGCTTGTATCATGGAACTGATCTTATGTCTTCAGATAATTATAATCCTTTCCTGTTCTTGATTGTGAGAAGAGATAATGCTTTTGCTGTGAAACGCATCTTAGAAGTGTCCATCTGCTCAGTCAATCAAATATAAGACTCAGAATTTCGCCGGGCGCGGTGGCTCAAGCCTGTAATCCCAGCACTTTGGGAGGCCGAGACGGGCGGATCACGAGGTCAGGAGATCGAGACCATCCTGGCGAACACGGTGAAACCCCGTCTCTACTAAAAAATACAAAAAACTAGCCGGGCGAGGCGGCGGGCGCCTGTAGTCCCAGCTACTCGGGAGGCTGAGGCAGGAGAATGGCGTAAACCCGGGAGGCGGAGCTTGCAGTGAGCTGAGATCCGGCCACTGCACTCCAGCCCGGGCGACAGAGCCAGACTCCGTCTCAAAAAAAAAAAAAAAAAAGACTCAGAATTTATCTCTGAAACCTAATACTTAATTTTTCCTATGGAATCAAGTTTGGAAATACTTGTAAACTATTTTGATTTGAGGGTACTAATTTTCCTCTGCAGTCTTGCCACTTGTATGGTTTGGAGCCCAGACTTAGACATGATCATCTACAGAAGTGGATACATAAATAGGGACAATAATTAAGGTTTAGCCCATCATAGGATCAGCCAAAATATCAGCATCATCAGTCAATATAAAAGGTAAAATGTAGCATAGCAGCAAAATAAAGGAAATGAGTCATATCACGGAAAAGAACTGCTTGTATCATCCTGTACTGAGGAACTTAAGCACTTGAAAAACTCATGAGTTTATAGTTTAAGAGCTGTGATAGGAAGCTCTGATATGCAAGGCCTGATGGATATCCCAGGGCTATACCTTATAGGTTAGTAGAAATTGGTGGCAAACTTACTTTTAGGTTTTATTGTTGTTACCATAATTATTGTGGCTCATATTTTGAATTGTATTACTTTAAGTTCATAGGATTTGTGGGACAAAATTCTGAGAGTATACCTACATTACAGACTTGAGGCGTTTTTAGTGTATTCATTTTCATTCTGGGACAAGGGCAGAGGAGACAAAGGTTAAAACAGAAACCATTGGGATTTGGAAATGGTTGAACTTTCTGTTAATTTCTTTCTTGCTTGCTAGAGATACTGGTAAAATATAAGAAAGAACAATAATCAGAAACAGAACTTCTCAGTGTTAACTAGCTCTGTGCTCTCTCAGGAAGCATTTCAGGTTTTCAAGTAGAATTTTAGTTAATAGTGCATCATTTTTATTATACTTTAAGTTCGGGGTACATGTGTAGAACGTGCAGTTTCTTCACATAGGAATACATGTGCCATGGTGGTTTGCTGCACCCATCAACCCATCACCTACATTAGGTATTTCTCCTAATGCTATCTCTCCCCTAGCTCCCCAACTTAGGACAGACCCTGGTATGTGGTGTTCCCCTCCCTGAGTCCACCTGTTCTCCTTGTTCAGCTCCCACATACGAGTGAGAACATGTGACATGAACTCATCCTTTTATATGGCTGCATAGTATTCCATTGTGTATATGTGCCACATTTTCTTTACCTAGTCTATCATCTGGGCCTGGACATTTGGATTGGTTCCAAGTTCATGGTTTTAAAACAGTGTTTTCAAAACTCTTTGAAAACTATTTACCTAAGTGTTAGTAATGTGAAAATGGTTATTGATGTCAAGGTGAGATGCTATATTTCAGATGTTTGCAATAAATGGATGTCATTCTTGAAGACTCATTGTGTCCATTAACAAATTGAGGTTTCTGAACATTCCTGTTTTAAAAAAGAAACTTTGTCATCGTTTACATGAAATTTTCTAAGCTTATACACTTACATATTAAGATCTGAAAGGCAAACATTCAGCAGAATAGCTGTTTGTGAACACAGTTCTAGGGTAATAACCCATAAAAATTTTAGTATAAATAAGCAAAGATCAAACTTATTACTCTAATTTTCTCAGATCCAGAATATTAAGAACTTACATCTGCATCTTGGTGGTTCTGACCACTCTCCATTACTACAAGTTACATATTGAGAACCCTGAAGTTCATAGTAGGACTGGCACTGGTACTCGACTGTTGACTGTGGCAGATACACTTTTTGCGGGAAGGACTTGGTATCTCCATTGCTAATAGGTGGAGGACGCCCACACTTTTCTGAGGAATCTGAAAAAAAGAGTATTTTTTATGTAGAGAAAAATCAACAGTTTTCTTGGAAACTTTCTGAATAAAGTTTTTTATATACTCTTAACTGTATCTTATTTGATGCCTTAGGAAGACATTTGCATTTTCAACCTTGGTTTTTTTTTTTTTTAAGATTTAAGGTAATTCACACTCAAATGAGTACTACATGAATATGTACATATATGTATACGTACATATATGTGTACGTATACATATGTATGTTTTTGTTTACTTATTTAATTCTAGTAAAAAGAAATACTTGAATAAAATACTTACTATAGCATGTTGGCAAATGCGACCAGCCATCTTCACCACACACTATGGAACCTGTGGTGTTTCCATATCTGCTTTCATATCCATCATAGCATTCATAGTCCAATGCGTCATGGAGCTTAAACCACATGCCATTACTCTTGGCTCTGGAATTCTCAAAAACTGGCATATCACAAAGTTCTGAAACAAAATAAAATTGAGGATTGCTTTTTTATGCCATATGATATACAATTCAACTAAGAAAGTCCCATTGTAGTAATAACATTTACCAATCAGTGTGTGCTAATAAATTGAGTACTATTAAAAATAGTTTGATAATCAGTGTTTTCTTTGTACTGTAATAGTTAATTAGAAGAGAAAAATATATTTCCCTATATATGATCCTTCTCATCATTTAAATCCTATGAGAAACATATCAAGAATATTTAGTCAGACCTATTTTTATTTGGGAACATCTCATTGGCTATTATTACAGTCTACCTTTATCATTATAATGTATTATTTTAAAGACGATAAAATTTTGTGAATTTAAAAGTTAATGTACATATTTATGTAACCAATTTACTGACAGTAAGGGTGTATGTTGGATTAAAATTATATTCATTGGATATAGGTTCTATAAAAGTTTTAAAAACGTATTATCTTTTATTTTACAGGTCTTAGATCATTTATCAAAGCTGAGTCAAATTAGATTAAACTATGCAGCTTTATCTTTTGCAGAACCCATGATAAGCATAGAAATTGAAAACAGTATTCTAGAAATGTAGGAATTGATATTTTGTAGCTCCCAAACCTCAGAGTAACTTTGAGATAATCACTTTCTAATTGTATCCTTTCTTTTTTTCACTTAGCTTAATATTTTTGAGATTCATCCATGCTCTATTATGTATCAGTAGTCCCTTCCATTTCATCTCATGGATAAAAATAGTTGAATTGTAGACTTGAAAATGAAGTGAATTTTGCACTATGTAAATTATATATCAATATGTGTGTTAAAAATAAATTAAATAATTTATCTTTAAAAATCTTTGTGAATGTCTACAGAGAAAAGACAAAAAAGATCAACTTTTGCCACTGCAAGATTTCCATTGTTCATTATGCAATCACTTTAATAATAAGTAATTACAAGTTGGGAATGTTTTAGAGAACTTTAGTTGTAAGGAATCCATTGCCAAGTGTGAGGTTTGTAAACATTCAGCCCACCCACTTACCCTTTTCCTTTACTTGTTTTCTCTGTACTAGATTACAAGCTGGAAATAATTTTCTGAGTTGGTTCTCCTCAGTTGCATCATTGATACAAATTATTAAGGTCTCATTCTCCTGAGGCTAGCAGAAACTCAGAATTAAGCACTCATCCCTTCCCCGACATGTACATCTTTGCTGAGTGTGAGCAAGGAATACAATATAAGCAGTTGATAATTTTGAAATACGAAGAAAGGGAAAAGAACAAAGTTTTTGTTGACAATTAATACATTTTGCTGAGAGTCCCATGCAGCTGCCTAACTAGTCTGTACCTGATGGGATTGCTTTTACGCAAAGGCAAATTGAATTGAAAGAGATGGAATGATCATCTTCCCAAGTAGCCATTACTCTAAAAGGCAAAAAAGGCTTAGTCTGGCACAGAATGTTAAATGGTATTAGAAGTATTTGTATCTCTTTACTCCTAAAAGTGTTTTCTATATTTTTAAGTAAAACACTATCATCTCAAAGAGAGGAACGAAGTTGACAGAAACTGAATGGGAATATGTAAATCACTTACTAATGCAAATTGGTTGTGCTGACCATCCATTTTGCAAACATGTAATTGATCCTGAAGAATTTCCATCTGCTGTTGCATATCCTGGCTTACATTTATATTGTATTTCTTTATTTAAAATATAAATAGAAGAAGATTCAGAAATAAATCCATTTTCAACTTCTATATCTGATTTTGAGCATGTTCCTAAAATAACAAAAGTAGAGAAAAAAGTAAATATTTGTTGAATATTTCTTTTATAGAAGGGAATAAGTAAAAACATGGCAACACGGTAAAACAATGAAATATTTGTTAAGGAATTGAAAACAGCAAAACTGGAAGTTTCCTAGACATCCATGTTCCTAAAATAAACCATGAATTTTGAAAGAAAATAGTGAAAACACAGGGAAAGGCAGAATAAAAGCAAGGAATCCTTGAGACTGTCAACAGAGCTCTGGCAGGCCTTGAGGAGGAATGCAGATCTTGCAGACTCTGAATTCCCTATAATTTTTGGAAGAATTTCTGGCTGCTTTGCAATAACCTGAATCTTTTTGATGCTATTAAGAGATGTTACACCTCATATAGTCAAATGCCATTTCTCAGGCAAAGATACAGTGCACACTGCTACCATAGACAAAGAAATAAATTTGCAAATCTTTAGCCTCCAGGAATTTAAAATGGTTGTCATCTTAAGTGGGTCTTAAACCCTTATAGACATGGTGTTTGAGAGAAATGTGGAAATGTAAGCAGGAAAAAAACAAACAAACAAGATAATAAAAATAAGTTCTAGTATACTAGTAATGTATATGTTCTTTATATATTATCAATGTGGACCAATTTTACTATCTGAAAGGAAAAGAAATCATGTTAAAGATGATACATATTTTATAATATAGCATTTGTCATAATCATGAGTTTTCTGATCTATTCTTGCCTACTTTTCTATTAATCTCCTCCCGCCTCTAAACTACAGTGTTCAGTTTCTCTTGTAAACAATTTTATTTTCAATACCTGTAAAGGTGCTTGACACACAACAATATTTTTTAGGTGCATTAATAACAGAGTTGGTGCCTATGGCAGGAGAAAAAGGGACTTTTCTTTCAGAGGCTTAGGCTGTTGTTGAGGACAGTGCTCCTATGAATGTGCAAGAAGATTCCCATTCCCCTTCATTCTTATTGTATCCTAATTATCATATAGTTTCTATAATGGAATGTTTTGTAAATTGCAAACAATACATACAAAGAACTTTCAGAGACCCCTTTACCTAAAAAGTGAAAGTCAGCTATAACTGATTATAAGGCTTAATTTAAAGCATGTGAGAGACGTACAAGTGACCTTTGGGCAAGCATTGTATTTTTTAATTAATGCTATAATTTTATAATCTACTTAAATCAATGCATTCACTTTGATATAAACACTGAAGCAGTGTTACTTTAACGTGTATTTAATGTATTTTGTGATCTTCATAACATATATATGTGTGTATGTGTGTGTGTGTGTGTGTGTGTGTGTATATATATATATATATTTTTTTTTTTTTTGAGATGGAGTCTTGCCCTCTCACCGAGTCTGGAGTGCAATGGTCCAATCTAGGCTCACTGCAACCTACGCCTCCCTGGTTCAAGCCATTCTCCAGCCTCAACCTCCTGGATAGCTGGGATTACAGGCTTGTGCCACTGCATCTGGCTAATTTTTGTATTTTTAGTAGAGATGGGTTTCACTGTGTTGGCCAGGCTGGTCTTGAACTCCTTACCTAAAGTGATCTGCCCATCTCTGCCTCCCGTAGTGCTGGTTTTACAGGAGTGAGCCACCGCACCTGGCCACTGACTTATATTTCTATTGTTACTTGACCCTATTAAGTGACAGAATCCACTAATTATTCAGAACTTATAAATGTGTTCAGACACATTTGGAACTGGGAACTAGATAGGCTTTTGTTTTAAAATAAAAAGACATAAATTCAGCTTGAGGGTTGATATACAAAATTTTCCAGTTAAATGTCTAGATCTTAGACAGTTACAGACATACTGGGATCTCAAACAAGTGGACTAACTGACACCAATGCATCTGGGAGGAGACCAGCTCTAAATACGTTCTTCCATATTTTTTATTATATCCATTCTCCAAATAATTGAAAATACATTGTCCTAAGGACCATAAAATGATTTAAAGGTAAATTAGAGACACGAATTTGATCAAAATACTATATTAAAATAACTTTTAGAATATTTAAATAACACTGCACCAATACTCAAAACTAATGTATAACTCAAGAAAAATTAAAGCTAGTGCTAAGTGTTTGTACAAAAAAGTCAGTATTCAATGTTACTTAACCTTAGTTTTTATGATAAAATATATTTAAATTATATAGGTATTCTCCTAAAGTTCCTACATTTATTTCTCATGTAATTTTCATGAAGATCTCATAACAGAAAAGATCCATTTTGGTCTTTTTGCGTGAATAACTCTTCCTTTGGTCCTATTTCTGTTGTATAAGACAATGTAATCATTTATTTGCTTTTCTCTCACTCTTTTCAAGTTTTATGCACATATTGTAAAGAGGTTTACTTACTGAGGCATGGGACTGTTGGCGACCACCCATCTTGTGTGCAATGAATGTAATCCCAGTAACTTCCTGAAGGAGTCACAAAATTTGCATCACAGTAATAGGAGTAAGATTTTCCTGCAGCTACTGGAAAGTATGGTCTACGCTTACTCTCATAATACAGACCTCCATGTTGAATTTCTGGAAAATTGCAAGGTTTCACTTCTTGAAATAAAAAACAAAAAAACAGTATAAATAATGTTTTACTATAACGGATAATCATACAACAGATGACATTTTTGATCAATGAATTGTTTTCTCTTCTTAGCATAATTACATTCATTGAATTAGGGGTTTTAGGGCAAGAAAAGTTACAGAATTCCAATGACCTAGATATGTGAAGAGCTGTTTGTTAATGAAGATTGAAGAAAACTGCAGACCTATTTAATGTACTCTCCATGAGTACAGATCTTCTAGTCCTGGTTGATTAGTGAGCTTCCTGGTTGAGAGATGAAGACGCTTATTTTACCATTCAGCTCATGTCTACTTTTCCTTTCTGTTCCATCCCATTAGAAATCAGAGCCCTGCCTTTTCTTCTCAGACCAACTCTATAGTGGGAGATAGTAGTTTTTGGGGGATTTTAAAAAATTGACTGGAAGGAATGTAAAAACTATGGGGAAACATAGAGATTTCTCATTGATCACATCACACAACAAAATAATATTTCTAATTCATGTCTCAAACCAGTTATTAAGACAAGATTTCTATTCTTTATTTAACCAGGAAAATGAACTACGAATATTTCTTAATATCTAAATATCTAAGAATATAATAAGCATTTTTATTTATTTTTAATTTCGATTAGAAAGTAACATGTTTTTAATGTGTTATGTAAATTTTTTTTTTTTTTTTTTTGAGACGGAGTCTTGCTCTGTCGCCCAGACTGGAGTGCAGTGGCCAGATTTCAGCTCACTGCAAGCTCCGCCTCCCAGGTTTAGGCCATTCTCCTTCCTCAGCCTCCCGAGCAGCTGGGACCACAGGCGCCTGCCACCTCGCCTGGCTAGTTTTTTTTGTATTTTTAGTAGAGACGGGGTTTCACCGGGTTAGCCAGGATGGTCTTGATCTCCTGACCTCGTGATCTGCCCGTCTCGGCCTCCCAAAGTGCTAGGATGTAAAATATTTTTAGCATACTATAATTACAGTTTATTGAGGAATTTGTGTATATTGAATATTTGACATATATGTTTAAGCACTATGTCATCATAAGGCTTATACTTGATGTTTCCAAAAAAGGTTTCCACTTCCATGGGATGATTCAGAGATAATTTACTACTTGTAATACTAGAATAGTATTCAGTTTTTCTATGAAATGTGATCATTGTTCAAGAAACCTTATACTACACATAAAAGATTCCAACATATGCACCACACACACACACACACAATATTGTTTATGATCTCCATTATTCTTTAGTCCACTGGTTTATTGTCTTTCTTTCTTATTTTTTCATTAGAGAGATTCTCAGGCAGTTTCTACAGTCTTGTTATGTGGATTATAAATGCTGAATTCTTGCATCTCTTAAGTACCTTCATTTAAATGATATGTGAGTAACTTCTCTAGGTATAGACGGTAGATGGCCTACAGTCCATATTTCTCATCACCTTTTTTTTTTTTTCTGCCACATTTTTGAAACTTCCAATGTGGAAGTTCAAATATTCATTCAGTTTCATTGCTTATAAATAGCATTTCAATTACTCTGATTTTAGGGTATAAATCCTCAGCTGTGCTGTTTTTGAAGCTGAGCTCGCTCAACCTCTTCCCCCTATTGCAATAGCCAGATAAAATCTGTCTTGTCATATTTAACAAGTGTCCGATGAATAATTTGTCTTTAACACATCTTGCATTCATCAATCTATTTCTTTTTGTTTAATTAGAAAAAATTTTCAAGTGGTTTCTACAGATAAGTTATGCAGATTGTAACTTTGAATCCTTGCATGTTGTAAATGTATTTAACAAAGATCTGGGAACAATACCTTGTCTTTGTATAGTTTCTTGGCCTATATGCATATCTCTCATTGTTGATAGATTTTGCCCCCCATTTTTTGAACCTTCCAAAGTTGAGCTTAAAATGCTCATTTAGTTTCATTCCTTCTATGTTACATTATGCTGTTTTCCCCCCACCACTGTTTGGAGATTTGTATTATTTTCTCTTTACCTTTGAACTTTGCGAATTTCACCATGATACATTATGATACATCAGCATAGGTCATTTAAGACTAATTCCAGGGGGCGGAGCAAGATGGCCGAATAGAAACAGCTCCAGTCTCCAGCTCCCAGTGCGAGCCACACAGAAGACAGGTGATTTCTGCATTATCAACTGAGGTACTGGGTTTGTCTCACTGGGGAGTGCCGGACAATCGGTGCTGGTCAGCTGTTGCAGCCCGACCAGCGAGAGCTGAAGCAGGGCGAGGCATTGCCTCATCTGGGAAGCGCAAGGGGGAAGGGAATCCCTTTTCCTAGCCAGGGGAACTGAGACACACACCTGGAAAATCGGGTAACTCCCACCCCAATACTGCACTTTAAGCAAATGGGCACACCATGAGATTATATCCCACACCTGGCCGGGAGGGTCCCACGCCCAGGGAGCCTTCCTCATTGCTAGCACAGCAGTCTGCGATCTAACCGCAAGGCAGCAGCGAGGCTGGGGGAGGGGCGCCTGCCATTGCTGAGGCTTAAGTAGGTAAACAAAGTCCTGGGAAGATCGAACTGGGTCGACCTCACAGCAGTTCAAGGAGGCCTGCCAGTCTCTGTAGACTCCACCTCTGGGGACAGGGCACAGCTAAACAACAACAACAACAACAACAACAACAACAAAAAGCAGCAGAAACCTCTGCAGATGCAAGCAACTCTGTCTGACAGCTTTGAAGAGGGCGGTGGATCTCCCAACACGGAGATTGAGATCTGAGAATGGACAGACTGCCTGCTCAAGTGGGTCCCTGACCCCTGAGTAGCCTAACTGGGAGACATCCTCCACTAGGGGCAGACCGACACCCCACACCTCACACGGTGGAGTACACCCCTGAGAGGAAGCTTCCAAAACAAGAATCAGACAGGTACACTCGCTGTTCAGCAGTATTCTATCTTCTGCAGCCTCTGCTGCTGACACCCAGGCAAACAGGGTCTGCAGTGGACCTCAAGCAATCTCCAACAGACCTACAGCTGAGAGTCCTGACTGTTAGAAGGAAAACTAATAAACAGGAAGGACACCCACACCAAAACTCCATCAGTACATCACCATCATCAAAGACCAGAGGCAGATAAAACCACAAAGATGGGGAAAAAGCAGGGCAGAAAAGTGGAAATTCAAAAAATAAGAGCGCATCTCCCACTCGAAAGGAACACAGCTCATTGCCAGCAACAGATCAAAGCTGGAGAGAGAATGACTTTGACAAGATGAGAGAAGAAGGCTTCAGTCCATCAAACTTCTCAGAGCTAAAGGAGGAATTACATACTCAGTGCAAAGAAACTAAAAATCTTGAAAAAAGAGTGGAAGAATTGATAACCAGAATAATTAATGCAGAGAAGGCCATAAACGAACGGACAGAGATGAAAACCATGACACGAGAAATACGTGACAAATGCACAAGCTTCAGTAACCGACTTGATCAACTGGAAGAAAGAGTATCAGCGATTGAGGATCAAATGAATGAAATGAAGCGAGAAGAGAAATCTAAAGAAGAAAGAAGAAAAAGAAATGAACAAAGCCTGCAAGAAGTATGGGATTATGTAAAAAGACCAAATCTACGTCTGATTGGGGTGCCTGAAAGTGAGGGGGAAAATAGAAGCAAGTTGGAAAACACTCTTCAGGATATCATCCAGGAGAACTTCCCCAACCTAGTAGGGCAGGCCAACATTCAAATTCAGGAAATACAGAGAACGCCACAAAGATACTCCTCGAGAAGAGCAACTCCAAGACACATAATTGCCAGATTCACCAAAGTTGAAATGAAGGAAAAAATCTTAAGGGCAGCCAGAGAGAAAGGTCAGGTTACCCACAAAGGGAAGCCCATCAGCAGATCTCTCAGCAGAAACTCTACAAGCCAGAAGAGAGTGGGGACCAATATTCAACATTCTTAAAGAAAAGAATTTTAAACCCAGAATTTCATATCCAGCCAAACTAAGTTTCATAAGTGAAGGAGAAATAAAATCCTTTACAGATAAGCAAATGCTTAGAGATTTTGTCACCACCAGGCCTGCCTTACAAGAGACCTTGAAGGAAGCACTAAACATGGAAAGGAACAACCAGTACCAGCCATTGCAAAAACTGCCAAAATGTAAAGACCATCAAGGCTAGGAAGAAACTGCATCAACTAACAAGCAAAATAACCTGTTAATATCATAATGGCAGGATCAAGTTCACACGTAACAATATTAACCTTAAATGTAAGTGGACTAAATGCTCCAATTAAAAGACACAGACTAGCAAACTGGATAAAGAGTCAAGACCTATCAGTCTGCTGTATTCAGGAGACGCATCTCACATGCAGAGACATACATAGGCTCAAAATAAAGGGATGGAGGAAGATCTACCAAGCAAATGGAGAACCAAAAAAAGTAGGGGTTGCAATACTAGTCTCTGATGAAACAGACTCTAAACCATCAAAGATCAAAAGAGACAAAGAAGGCCATTACATAATGGTAAAGGGATCAATTCAACAGGAAGAGCTAACTATCCTAAATATATATGCACCCAATACAGGAGCACCCAGATTCATAAAGCAAGTCCTTAGAGACTTACAAAGAGACTTAGACCCCCATACAATAATAATGGGAGACTTCAACACCCCACTGTCAACATTAGACAGATCAGCGAGACAGAAAGTTAACAAAGAGATCCAGGAATTGAACTCATCTCTGCAGCAAGCAGACCTAATAGACATCTACAGAACTCTCCACCCCAAATCAACAGAATATACATTCTTCTCAGCACCACATCACACTTATTCCAAAATTGACCACGTAATTGGAAGTAAAGCACTCCTCAGCAAATGTACAAGAACAGAAATTATAACAAACTGTCTCTCAGACCACAGTGCAATCAAACTAGAACTCAGGACTAAGAAACTCAATCAAAACCGCTCAACGACATGGAAACTGAATAACCTGCTCCTGAATGACTACTGGGTATATAATGAAACGAAGGCAGAAATAAAGATGTTCTTTGAAACCAATGAGAACGAAGATACAACATACCAGAATCTCTGGGACACATTTAAAGCAGTGTGTAGAGGGAAATTTATAGCACTAAATGGTCACAAGAGAAAGCTGGAAAGATCTAAAATTGACACTCTAACATCATAATTAAAATAACTAGAGAAGCAAGAGCAAACACATTCAAAAGCTAGCAGAAGGCAAGAAATAACTAAGATCAGAGCAGAACTGAAGGAGATAGAGACACAAAAAAACCTCCAAAAACTCAATGAATCCAGGATCTGGTTTTCTGAAAAGAGAAACAAAATGGATAGACTGCTAGCAAGACTAATAAAGAAGAAAAGAGAGAAGAATCAAATAGACGCAATAAAAAATGATAAAGGGGATATCACCACCGACCCCACAGAAATACAAACTACCATCAGAGAATACTATAAACACCTCTATGCAAATAAACTAGAAAATCTAGAAGAAATGGATAATTTCCTGGACACTTACACTCTTCCAAGACTAAACCAGGAAGAAGTTGAATACCTGAATAGACCAATAGCAGGCTCTGAAATTGAGGCAATAATTAATAGCCTACCAACCAATAAAAGTCCAGGACCAGATGGATTCACAACTGAATTCTACCAGAGGTACAAGGAGGAGCTGGTACCATTCCTTCTGAAACTATTCCAATCAATAGAAAAAGAGGGAATCCTCCCTAACTCATTTTATGAGGCCAACATCATCCTGATACCAAAGCCTGGGAGAGACACAACAAAAAAAGAGAATTTTAGACCAATATCCCTGAAGAACATCGATGCAAACATCCTCAGTAAAATACTGGCAAACCGGATTCAGCAGCACATCAAAAAGCTTATCCACCATGATCAAGTGGGCTTCATCCCTGGGATGCAAGGCTGGTTCAACATACACAAATCAATAAATGTAATCCAGCATATAAACAGAACCAAAGACAAAAACCACATGATTATCTCAATAGATGCAGAAAAGGCTTTTGACAAAATTCAACAGCCCTTCATGCTAAAAACGCTCAATAAATTCGGTATTGATGGAACGTATCTCAAAATAATAAAAGCTATTTATGACAAACCCACAGCCAATATCATACTGAATGGGAAAAAACTGGAAGCATTCCTTTTGAAAACTGGCACAAGACAGGGATGCCCTCTCTCACCACTCCTATTCAACATAGTGTTGGAAGTTCTGGCTAGGGCAATCAGGCAAGAGAAAGAAATCAAGGGTATTCAGTTAGGAAAAGAAGAAGTCAAATTGTCCCTGTTTGCAGATGACATGATTGTATATTTAGAAAACCCCATTGTCTCAGCCCAAAATCTCCTTAAGCTGATAAGCAACTTCAGCAAAGTCTCAAGATACAAAATTAATGTGCAAAAATCACAAGCATTCTGATACACCAGTAACAGACAAACAGAGAGCCAAATCATGAATGAACTTCCATTCACAATTGCTTCAAAGAGAATCAAATACCTAGGAATCCAACTTACAAGGGATGTAAAGGACCTCTTCAAGGAGAACTACAAACCACTGCTCAGTGAAATAAAAGAGGACACAAACAAATGGAAGAACATACCATGCTCATGGATAGGAAGAATCAATATCATGAAAATGGCCATACTGCCCAAGGTAATTTATAGATTCAATGCCATCCCCATCAAGATACCAATGAGTTTCTTCACAGAACTGGAAAAAACTGCTTTAACGTTCATATGGAACCAAAAAAGAGCCCGCATCTCCAAGGCAATCCTAAGTCAAAAGAAGAAAGCTGGAGGCATCATGCTACCTGACTTCAAACTATACTACAAGGCTACAGTAACCAAGCAGCATGGTACTGGTACCAAAACAGAGATATAGACCAATGGAACAGAACAGAGTCCTCAGAAATAATACCACACATCTACAGCCATCTGATCTTTGACAAACCTGAGAAAAACAAGAAATGGGGAAAGGATTCTCCATTTAATAAATAGTGCTGGGAAAATTGGCTAGCCATAAGTAGAAAGCTGAAACTGGATCCTTTCCTTACTCCTTACATGAAAATTAATTCAAGATGGATTAGAGACTTAAATGTTAGACCTAATACCATAAAAACCCTAGAAGAAAACCTAGGTAATACCATTCAGGACATAGGCATGGGCGAGGACTTCATGTGTAAAACACCAAAAGCAACGGCAACAAAAGCCAAAATTGACAAATGGGAAGTAATTAAACTAAAGAGCTTCTGCACAGCAAAGGCAACTACCATCAGAGTGAACAGGCAACCTACAGAAAGGGAGAAAGTTTTTGCAATCTACTCATCAGACAAAGGGCTAATATCCAGAACGTACAAAGAACTCAAACAAATTTACAAGAAAAAAACAAACAACCCCATCAAAAAGTGGGCAAAGGATATGAACAGACCCTTCCCAAAAGAGGACATTCACACAGCCAACAGACACATGAAAAAATACTCATCATCACTGGCCATCAGAGAAATGCAAATCAAAACCACAATGAGATACCATCTCACACCAGTTAGAACGGCAATCATTAAAACATCAGGAAACAACAGGTGCTGGAGAGGATGTGGAGAAATAGGAACACTTTTACACTGTTGGTGGGATTGTAAACTAGTTCAACCATTATGGAAAACAGTATGGCGATTCCTCAAGGATCTAGAACTAGAAGTACCATATGACCCAGCCATCCTATTACTGGGTATATACCCAAAGGATTACAAATCATGCTGCTATAAAGACACATGCACACGTATGTTTATTGTGGCACTATTCACAATAGCAAAGACTTGGAATCAACCCAAATGTCCATGAATGATAGACTGGATTAAGAAAATGTGGCATATATACACTATAGAATACTATGCAGCCATAAAAAAGGATGAGTTTGTGTCCTTTGTAGGGACATGGATGCAGCTGGAAACCATCATTCTCAGCAAACTATCACAAGAACAGAAAACCAAACACCGCATGTTCTCACTCATAGGTGGGAACTGAACAATGAGATCACTTGGACTTGGGAAGGGGAACATCACACACCGGGGTCTATCACGGGGAGGGGGGAAGGGGGAGGGATTGCATTGGGAGTTATACCTGATGTAAATGACGAGTTGATGGGTGCTGACGAGTTGATGGGTGCAGCACAGCAACATAGCACCAGTATACATATGTAACAAACCTGCACATTGTGCACATGTACCCTAGAACTTAAAGTTTAATAATAATAATAATAAAAAGACTAATTCTACCTTGGATAAGCTTGAGTCTTTGGATTTGCAGGAAGTGAGCCTTAAGAAACTCAATTAAATTTTCCATTAAATGGTAGAGCAGAGATTTAATCTTTAGTTTTCTGATTTCAGAACAAGTGTAGTTATCTATCTCATGATGGTGTTTCATAGAATGTAAGTAACATAGTCTGCTGAGATTTCTTTTCAAAAAAATCAAAAAGGAATTATAATTAAAAGTAGCTATCATTATCATTAATTCCACAAGCTTGAGCCACTTCATGACTTTTCTTTTTTACTGAGCAAATTTAGAACACTTTTATCTTTTTCACATGGTAGTTCTCTAATTGGCATTGAAGTCAGCAGAACTTAGAGAAGCTCCATTCTGTTTCTTAATCTTCTACCAATGTAAGTTGTAGACTCATAAGCAGTTATGATGGTTCTATCACAATGTTAACTCAAACTGACCTTAATATTGATTAAAATGCTCACTGATTTTTATAGTGGTTGCTAATCTCTTTGTACCAGTACAGCTGATTCCTTTGACCCAGGACCAGGATCTTACAGTTACCACTACTCAATTTAATTTTATTGGATTTAGCTTTGCACATAGGATTCTTCTGGAATCATGAATCTATACTAATGCAGATTCACCATCACCATCTGCTGTAGCATTTTGTTTGTGAATTTATACTGCATTTCTCCTACATCATTAAACTATGGGCAGATACAAAAGAGTAATAAAGCCTGAGAATAAAACGCTGTAACTGAGAATCAGGAAAAACATATTTAATAAAACTACAAACTACTTGATAAATCATCAAACCAGTCAGTTTCTCCATCTTTTCCACACAAATTTCAGAAGGTCATTTGTAAAATACTTTTGCAGAAAACCAGATATAACTGGGATTCAGTTGGTCCAGAAGCATTTGGGCTGATCCAGGATTTTCATAAGCCAACTATAGAATAATTACATATTTTCCTTACAGTTTTTATGCCCATTGAAATTGATTTCACAGTTACAATAGCTACCTCTCTTAAGAGCTCATGCTTTTGGCAATTCATCTGGGCTTGGGCACGATAATCCTAACACCTTGGGAGGCCAAGGTGCAAGGACTGCTTGAGGCCAAGAGTTTGAGATCAACCTAGGCATCATAGAAAGACCTTGCGTCTATAAAATAAAAATAAAAAATTAACTGGGCATGGTGACACTTGCCTATATTCCCAGCTGCTTAGGAGATTGCAGTGGGAAGATCGTTTGAGCCAAGGAGGTCAAGATTGCAGTGACGTATACTGCGCTGTTGCACTCCAGCCTGGGCAACAGGCTTCTTTTTAAAACCTTGTTTTAAAAAGAAGAGAAAAGAACATGTTTCTGTCATGGACTATCCACTTTAAGTATGCTTCCCTTTACAATGCACTTCAAGATAGAAAAAAAGAATATGTTTGTAGAGACAGAAAAAACCCCGAAAAAGGCAAAAGAACCATCATAGAAATAAAACACCATATTGACATGAGAGACCTTTTGCTACATTTGATGATTTGTGGAAATTCCGCAAATTCTTCAATACTCCTTCCTCAAAATAGTGGAGTCTAATTCTCCTCCACTTGTTGTGTGCTGGACTTAGTGACTCATTTCTGAAGAATAAATATGGCTCAAGTGAGAGTGTGTAACTTGGTGATAAATGACATGAAGGCTTCCTCTTCCTCCTCACTCTCTCTCTCTTGAATCTTTAGCTCTGGAGAAATTTAGTTGCCATTTAAGCAACCTATGAAAGGGACAATGTGGTAAGGTATTGGGGCCTCCTACCAAAATCTGTGTGAGTGAGCCATGTTGGAAGTAGATCCTGCAGCCCAGCCAAGTTGTTAGGTCATGCAGCCCAGGCCAACATCCTTGACAGCTACGCAGGAGAGAATCTGACACAGAACTAAACAGCAAAGTCACTCCCAAATGCCTGACCCACAAAATCTGTGATAAAATAAAGGTTTGTTGTTTTAAGCAAATATGTTTTTAGCAAAATATGTTACACAACCATACATAATTAACATACTAGGCTTTAGAGGGTACTTGTCTCACCCAGTGTATTATTTTGGACATTGGAAGAATAGAGACATACCTATTCGTACACACACTTACATCTGTATAATTCTGAGTGGCAAACATTAAAAAGAATTTAGTTTACAAAAATTGTTTTAAATTCTACTTAGAATTGTCTACTTTGGAAAACAAAGAGTTCTCAAAACTCCATATACTAAAATATTGAAATTTATTGTTTCCCCTATTTTTTGCATTTAAGAGAAAGTAATTTCAGATTTCAAATGTAAAGTCAATACATGGACTGGAACTTACCACTACATCCTGGAGCAAGTAGGTACCCACCCACTACTAGTGCATTTGTCCTGGTTCCCTGGGTTGCAGGATAAAAGCCATCTATACACTTACATATGATTAAATCTTCAGTTCTGCGTTTTGCCCTTTCAGGTGTGTAGACACCATTTTGAATATAAGGAGGATTATATATTTTTTTTCTGAAAAGAAAATGGCTGTGTGGACTATGTAGAAATGACTGCCCATTAAAATAAAGTACATTCTTGCTAGAAACACAGTAAAAATGCAAATAAGAAGGAAGGCCTGAGTAAGGACTTACCAGTGTTAACCATCCATGTATTCTTCACAGAAGTCTTTCAGCTTTTCTCCTTGAGTACACATATCTTAGCTCTGGTTGATTTAGTGAGAGTCTTTGATAAGGAAAGGGGACAGGCAAATACTGGGTAGAAGAGGGCGGTGCCCCAGGAAAGGCCCCACCCCAACCTTAAATGAGGACAGATATGTCTGTTTTCCTGTCCAAAATGTTGCCTTTTGGCCCTCCATGCTCCTCATCCAGTCCCCATATAAACCCAGCACCTTAGCGGGCACACTTAGACGGCTGAACATCAAGACTAATCACAGCGGAACACGGCGGCAGAGAGAGAAGAGGAGGGATGTCTGGATGCCGAGGGAGGTGGGTTCCGCTGGGGAAGGTCGGAGAAAAATCTGGCCGCTGCATGGCCCAACTCCAGGGGAAGACTACCTTCCCACTCCATCCCCTACTTCGGGCTCCCCTTCGAACTTGCTGAGAGCCACCTCCATCATTCAATAAAATCTTGCACTCATCCTTTGAGCCCGCATGTGATCCAATTCTTTCGGAACACAGGGCAAAGGCTCAGGATACAGAAGGCTATACACTGGTCCCAGGCTCTTGAGATAAGGCAGAGGGTCCTTTGAACTGATTAACACGCAAGCCGTCTGCAGACAGCAAATCTGAGTTTTGTAACACACATCCACCTGGGCTTCTGTAGTCAGACACCTACCCCTAGACTCTGCCCTGGGGCCAGAAGTCAAAAGCACTTATGCCGGCCTTTGCACCTGCCCGTCTGCCAGCAGCCCCTAGGGGTTTGAGCTGCGGGGCGACAAAGCAGGTGACACCCCTGTTGCATGTCTCGCGAGGGGAATCAGGGAACTCTCCCATTTATAAGCTCTTTTCAGCTCATGAAAATATTTCCCCAAATATAAGTTTTATGAAAGCATCTTTCAGCATTTCCTTCTGAACTACAACCCAAACAATGCCTAAACACCTTTCTAATATAATACAGTGTTGTTGGGAAAAAAGCATTGTTAGGGAATGACTTTCACTTGGCCTTAGTGTGAATGACTTGGCATTGTCAACATGGGTAGTGTTATTTTAAACACAGAATATCCTGTACAGTGATTTTCATTGTAAAGTCTGTGATGTCAAACTTCAATAAAATTTCTTTTTGGTGATTGAACCTGAAAAAAAAAAAAAAAAAAAGAAGAGAAGAAGAAGAAAGACAAAGGTGCTTTCACCAATTCAGTCCTTCAGTCCTTGGTCTTTTTTTCTTTCTGTTCCCTTCCATCAGAATTCAGAGTCCTGCCTTTTCTTCTCAGAACAACTCAATGGATGGAGTTAGTAGTGTTTTTGTTTGATACCTAATGTAAATGACGAGTTAATGGGTGCAGCACACCAACACAGCACATGTATGTGTATATGTATGTAATAAATCTGCACGTTGTGCACAGGTACCCTACAACTTAAAGCATAATAATAATAATAAAGATTAAATTCATTAGCTTGTTATTCTATTTACTGAAAGCAATGTAAGAAATATAGAAAAAGAAATCTGGGAAGATGGCAGAGGAGGAAACACCTGGAATTTGACTCCTCACCTTTACAGTTGCATGGCCAGAATTTGTCTGATTGTACTATTTTTGGAGTCTATTGAAGGCCTACAACTTCTAGGGGTGACTTGGATCATAAGTTGCACTCACATTCAGTCGATTTTAGCTCCTAGCACAGTGGCATATGTTCATACCACGCTCCTTAGCCACATGATAGGCAACTGTATGTGTATTTCTGGAGCAACCTGTGCATAGCATCGGGGAGCCAGAGTGTCGAAAACAACTCGATTCTTCAAATATTTGAGATTTGTGATCTGATTGCTGGGTTCTTTGATCACAGAGATGCAGAGAGAAAGATAGGCGGCCATTGTTTTTGCAGCTTTCTCCATTGTTGCAATTCCCTCTCCTTGGCTGATGTGAATTTGTCCAAGGGGAGATACACTAGGATATTCAAAAGTAACCGCATGAATGGGGAAAATTAGAAAATGACTATGAACACTTAGGAAAAAGTGCAGGCTTGGAAAACACTGGAGACAACCTAAAGTCTATACTACAGGCTAATTCTTGACACAGACATAGCCTACAGCATTCAGACAAAAACAATAAATGAAAACAATGCAGAAAGAACCTCAGCAAACATGTAGAAGTAGGAGAATCTGATTCCCATTGTTACCCATTATTAGATTAAAATGTTCAGTTTTCAACAAAAAATTTATGTCATATAAAGAAATAGGAAAATATGACCTATTAAAAAAAAATAAACTGAAAGTTTCCCTGAAAAAGTTCTGATGGTAGGTCTATTAGACAGAAACTTTAAGATAACTGTATTAAAGATGTTGAAAGAAGTAAAGAAAGATGTGAAGAAAGAAAATGATGTATGATCAAAATGGAAATATGAATAAAGGATAGAAAGCCTGAAAAGGAACCAAAAAGAAATTGTGAAGGCACAAAGTACAATCATTGAAAAGGAAAAAGATAAAAAAAAAGATTCAGAAGCATAGTAGAGCAGGCAGATAAAGGAATCAACAATTTTAGGAAAACCAAAATTATTGAATCTGAATAAAAGAAAAAGAGATTAAAGTATAACGTGAAGAGAATCTAAGGAACACAGGACACCAGGAAGCCAACCAACATACACAAAGTGGACTTCAGAAGGAGAAGAGAGAGAAAGATGAATAGAGAATGTTTGAAGAAATAATGGCATTGATAGAGAACTTCAATAAACTTAATGAACTTAATGAGAATGAACTCAAAGAGATAGATATGAAGATACATTAAAATCAAGATTTTGTCAAAGATCAGATGGCTGTAGATGTGTGGTATTATTTCTGAGGGCTCTGTTTTGTTCCATTGGTCTATATCTCCGTTTTGGTATCAGTACCATGCTGTTTCGGTTACTATAGCCTTGTAGTATAGTTTGAAGTCAGGTAGTGTGATGCCTCCAGCTTTGTTCTTTTGGTTTAGGATTGTCTTGGCAATGTGGGGTCTTTTCTGGTTCCATATGAACTTTAAAGCAGTTTTTTCCAATTCTGTGAAGAAAGTCATTGGTAGCTTAATGAGGATGGCATTGAATCTATAAATTACCTTGGGCAGTGTGGTCATTTTCACAATATTGATTCTTTCTATCCATGAGCATGGTATGTTCTTCCATTTATTTGTGTCCTCTTTTATTTCACTGAGCAGTAGTTTGTAGTTCTCCGTGAAGAGGACCTTTACAACCCTTGTAAGTTGGATTCCTAGGTATTTTATTCTCTTTGAAGTTATTGTGAATAGGAGTTCATTCATGATTTGGCTCTCTGTCTGTTACTGGTGTATAAGAATGCTTGTGATTTTTGCACATTGATTTTGTATCCTGAGACTTTGCTGAAGTTTCTTATCAGCTTAAGGAGATTTTGGGCTGAGACAATAGGGTTTTCTAAATATCTGATCTTTGACAAGCCTGACAAAACAAGAAATGGGGAAAAGATTCCCTATATAATAAATCGTGCTGGGAAAATTGGCTAGCCATAAGTAGAAAGCTGAAATTGGATCCTTTCCTTACTCCTTATACGAAAATTAATTCAAGATGGATTAGAGACTTAAATGTTAGACCTAATACCATAAAAACCCTAGAAGAAAACCTAGGTAATACCATTCAGGACATAGGCATGGGCAAGGACTTCATGTGTAAAACACCAAAAGCAACGGCAACACAAGCCAAAATTGACCATTGAGAAGTAATTAAACTAAAGAGCTTCTGCACAGCAAAAGAAACTACCATCACAGTGAACAGGCAACCTACAGAATGGGAGAAAATTTTTGCAATCTACTCATCTGACAAAGGGCTAATATCCAGAACCTATAAAGAACTCAGTCAAATTTACAAGAAAAAAACAACCCCATCAAAAAGTGGGCAAAGGATATGAACAGATCCTTCTCAAAAGAAGACATTCATACAGCCACCAGACACATGAAAAAATGCTCATCATCACTGGCCATCAGAGAAATGCAAATCAAAACCACAATGAGATACCATCTCACACCAGTCAGAATGGCAATCATTAAAAAATCAGGAAACAACAGGTGCTGGAGACGATGTGGAGAAATAGGAACACTTTTACACTGTTGGTGGGATTGTAAACTAGTTCAACCATTATGGAAAACAGTGTGATGATTCCTCAAGGATGTAGAACTAGAAATACCATTCGACCCAGCCATCCCATTGCTGGGTATATACCCAAAGGATTATAAGTCATGCTGCTATAAAGACACATGCACATGTATGTTTATTGCAGCACTAATCACAATAGCAAAGACTTGGAATCAACCCAAAAGTCCATCAATGACAGACTGGATTAAGAAAATGTGGCACATACACACTATGGAATACTATGCAGCCATAAAAAAGGATGTTTGTGTCCTTTGTAGGGACATGGATACAGCTGGAAACCATCATTCTCAGCAAACTATCGCAGGAACAGAAAACCAAATACCACAGGTTCTCACTCATAGGTAGGAATTGAACAATGAGATCACTTGGACACAGGAAGGGGATCATCACACACCAGGTCCTACTGTATGGAGGGGTAGGGGGGAGGGATAGCATTAGGAGATACACTTAATGTAAATGACGAGTTAATGGGTGCAACACACCAACATGGCACGTGTATACATATGTAACAAACCTGCACATTGTGCACATGTACCCTATAACTTAAAGTATAATTTAAAAAATCAAGCTTTTATTGAATTAAGTTATTTAATTTGTAGAGATAGGGTCTTGCTCGTCACCCTGGCAGGAGTGCAGTGATGTGATCATAGCTCACTGCAATCTCAAATTCCTAGTCCAAAGCAATCCTACTGCCTCCGCCTTTTCAATAGTAAGGACTACAGGCATGCTCTACTATATCAGGGTAAGTTTTTAATTTAATATAACTTTTTATTATTTTTTTGACAGGGTCATGCTCTGGCACCCAGGTCGGAATGCAGTGATATGATCACTGCTCACTGTAGCCTCGACCTCCTGGACTCAAGTGATCCTTTCACTTCAGCCTCTTGAGTAGCTGGGACTACAGGTGCATTTCACCATACCTGAAGACTTTTTGTTGTTGTTGTTGTTTTAGAGACAGGGTTTTGCCATGCTAGCCAGGCTGGCCTCAAACTGCTGGCTTTAAGCAACTCTCCCCATTCAGACTTCCAAAGTGCTGGTTTTACAGGAATGACATACTATACTTAGTGATAATCAAACTTTTAAATAGCAAAGACACAGAGAGTCTTGAATGAAGCAAGAGAGAAGCAATTTCTCACAGGTAAGTATTTCTTAGTAAGATTATTAGGAGATTTCTCATCAGAAACTTATAGGCCAGAAGGTGTTGGGCCAATATGTTCAATATGCTAAAAGAAAAAATGTCTTTCAACTAAGAATCCCATATCTGTCAAAAGTATCCTTCAAAAGTGAAGGAGAAATTAACTCATTCCCAGATAAACAAAAGCTCAGGGAGTTTGAGACCACTAGACTTGACTTTCAAGAAATGTCTAATAGAGTCCTGAAGGGTAAAGTGAAATAATACTGGACAGTGAAGGAAGAAATAATGACCTCATTAAAGGTAAATGCATGAGCAATTTAAAAAGACCAGCATTACAGTAACAATGGTTTTGTTTCCATTTTTTTTGATTTTCTATATGATTTGAAAGACCAGTGAAGTTTAGAAAAACAATTATTAACCTGAAAGCTTTTATTGTTGTAGCTTTGATTTATAACTCCACATTTCATTTTCTACATAATTTAAGAAAACAATGCATTTAAATGAATTATTACATTTTGGGCACATGATGTGTAAAGAAGCAGTTCTGTGACATTAACAACTGAAAAGAGGGAATGGAGCAAAGTTTTTATGTATTAGTGAAGTTAAGCAGGTGCAATTCAACCGAGAGTGTTGTAATATGTAATAGGTGTAAATGAGAGTTAATATTCAGATGGGGGGGGAGGATTTTAAGAAGCCATTGGGGAAATTTTTGTGTTCTCTTCCCAACTGTTAAGAGTTATCATGGAAGCACGTAGAGAGATTAGGTCTGTGTCACCTGAGTCTTAGAATTCTTGTAATAAACAAGATTCTAAGCTACATTGAAAACAAAGTGTGAACAAGACATAAACTTCGGTTTATTAAGCTACTGAGATTTGAGAATACAATTATTCCCAAATAAAAAGAAAATCTGCTTCTTGTGTTGGTAAACCTTTTACATCTGAAGACAAACAATGGTATTCCACGTACTATCAGCCAAACATAAATTGAATGTGGGTTATCATTTTCTTGTGTTCATTAATCTCTTTCTAACATCTTTTCTGAACAGTACTTATAAGTGAAGATCGCTCAATTGTGTAGTGAAATATATTTTCCAAGGAACTGCTTGTGAGCTCAAGTCAAATTTAAAAGAAAAATAAATTATAAAATCAACTCAAAAGATAACTGCAGTTTTACAAATAGAGTATAATTAAAACAAGGTTTGTATGTGTAATTTTGAATCATACAACTTAAAATGTGGAGGGCTCAGAAGAGATCAACTCTTCTACCCCGCCATCCCAGCAACATATGGCAATATCTGTAAAGGTCACCCTTTTAGAAAGTCACTCGACCTCTGACTCGATGTTGGATAAAACTGTTACCTGCTTCACTGACTGTGACAGTCTTCATCAAAAGCTAACTTGCTCCCCTTCATAAGTGTTTTGAAATACCTCGACAGTCATGATAATGCTACAACTGTACCTTTTTGCATGCTTCTTGTGCTATAATTTCTTTAACTCTTCAACTATCTATATATTGTCTTCCATGCCATGATAGTTTGATACCAATCATTTTAAAATGTGGTAGAGTGAGTGCAATACACTATTACAGATATGATATTTGGTGGGCAAACCACGCAGTTGAGATTAATTCATTGATAATGAAAAACATCTTTCCTTGTGAAGTCTAGAAGAGATAGATGTTTCTTTCAGTACCACTATTGTCTATTAATGTTAGGCTTATTAATGAATATCTTCATTTTCTTCCACTTAATTGCGTTGTTAGTTCAATGTTTCCTCATCTGGTATCAGTGGAATTTACTTTTAAAAGCTAAATATAAATGTTGTTTCCACTAGGTAAATCCGCCAACAAAAAAGTAAAAATTCTTTTTTGACTTGAATGCCTCATGAATGATTTATTTGTTCTTAATAGATACATAATAAAGGTGTTTTTGAAAGAAGTTAAAATTTTAATTAAAAATATGTTGCTGATTTTCCTTGATTTGAAGGTTAGTTCTCTTGAGATAAATGGGGTAGAGTAATATTCTTTAAATGTATATATGAATTTCAATATAGACATAGGTTTGCTGTGACAGCTATTTTCTCTGAGTCAGCTGCAAAAATAACCCATGCTCTATTTATTCATAGTATGGTAATTATGGACAGAATTTTTTTGGGGGGAGAAATTCATGTTAATCATTCTCATTACCTCTCTCAAACTTAACCGAAATTCTGAATTTGTGGTGTTCCCTTTCATTCAATTTTTCTATCAAAACAAACAAACAAAAAAACACAACAGGCACAAAAAACCCAGGCAATAATCTTTGATATCAGCTTCTCTCAACCATTTTCTTCTGGGATTACAGCAACCATAACTAGTTTCCTTATCTTCACTTCTCATCTTTATAATCTATTTTCTTGTGTATAAATTAATGACCCTTCATCTGGTCATTTTATTTCTCCACTTAAAATCCTTAATGGATCCCAAATCAGCTAACAGTACAAGAAGAACCTCATTCCACTTTCTCCACTTCTCCTACGTAGTATGGTCTCTTTGGCAATTCTGGAAATTTTATCAGCATTAACTTAAACTGAGCTTATCTAAAACTATACCAAGTTATGCTAAAGCTGTCGGTTTAGGGTGCACACATTAGCAATGACTGTTTTTTGGAAAAGAGAGAAAATAAATATTACTGTAACATGAGAAAAAATCGGAAATGTAGCAAATTATCTCCAGAAATAAAACATTTTGTTGTGTTTTGTGGCATTTTGTTTGTTAGAATTCATGTATCAGGTGAGATATATTATTGATATAAAAATATAGGCACACACACGAATATACATATATATTTATACATTCCATATGTATATGTATATATATATGCATATACATAGAGAATGTTGAACAACACAGTTTAAATAGCATACATTTTATGTTTGTTTATAATTTCAAAACAAGTTTCTTTATATCAAGTTCTTCATAATTCTGAAACCATGATAGAAAATAATATTTACATTATATTTGTTATGAAATCTTAAGAATATAACTAAAGAAAAATCTGTAAGTTTGAATCATCATAAATCAGAGAGAACTGGAAGGAGGCTAGTGGCATGACAGCTTTAGTGTGCAGATGAGAAGACTAAATTCAGAGAAGTGACATCTTTACTTTGTAGGAAGCATTTGCTAGTTACGGAACTGGCCCTAGAGGTTTGTTGGGTGACACATGACAACTTCTCCGACCCAGCCCTTCAACCATGGATGTTTTCTGCTGAGTCTCCTCCGTACTGGAAAATCTAACCTTCCCTGCTTTGTGTAACGTCCTGAGATACTCCTACGTTTTCTTATGGTTGCAGGATATTTAGTCCGAGGAAGAAAGGGAAATAAACTAAAGGAAATAATTTTATTTATTTATTTATTGAGACAGTCTTGCTCTGTCGCCAAAGCTGGAGTTCAGTAGTGCGATCTTGACTCACTGCAATCTCCACCTCCCAGGTTCAAGTGATTCTCCTTCCTCAGCCTCCTGAGTAGCTGAAATTACAGGTGTTTGTCACCATGCCTGGCTAATTTTTTGAATTTTAGTAGAGACAGTGTTTCACCATGTTGGCCAGGCTGGTCAACAAGAGAGGCCTGGCCTCAAGAGATTGACCCACCTCAGCCTCCAAATTGCTGGGATTACAGGCATGAGCCACCATGCCACCATGCCCGGCCAAAAATTCTTTTTCTTAATAAATGATATTTTCAAACCTGAAGTGAGGTTTTCATAGTTTAGGTTGATTTCTAAAAATCGTTTCTCCCACTAGAAGACACTGGAGTTTCATTGAGAAATTATTGGAACTGGGTGTGTAGTAGGAAAAGTCAAGGAAAGCCTGGAACCTTTTGTTATGCTAAAGCTTATTGGGGGCATGTGAAATACACACAGAAGCCAGCTTCTTAGTGAGATTTGAAACAAATTTGAGCATCCCAAAGAAGTACAATGGCAACTGATTGTAATGCATTGGGTATTGAAAATGATCCAGTTTGAAAGGGATTTAGAAGCAACCCTGCTCTACAATACGAATTGTCACCCTTGATACTTTGTTATGGCAACTTTAATAGATGAATGTAATATTTATACAATTTTAAAAGGATATTCATAATTAAAATAATTTTTCTGACAACCTATTTTTAAATAAGTGTTAATAATTTATGAGTTTATGGAAGAAATAATGTTCAATACAAAGTCAATGAACATTATAATAGGTTATAATTACTAATTTTCTGTCAAGTTTATCTTTCAAGTAGCGTGGCTTCCAAATAATTATTATTCAGAACTGAAACGTCAACTACGATTAAAAAAAGTTTCCTAGCATAAGCAACTCACAAAGTATGTCTTTCATTAATCATATGAAAAATATTTCTTAGATTTGCTTTACCAGATTCTAAATATGTATGAATACAGGTATATAAAAACACAAAGTATTCAACAACACAAAACTCAGCAAGGACAATACAGCCAAGATATAATTACCAAATTCTAATAAATACCTTCTAAAATATGTATTGTGGGTATATACATATCCTTGAGTGAAAAGTAAAAATTAGTTTTAATTATATTATTTTAATAAATTGTGTAAATATCATTGTATTTTTCTGCTAGCGGTACTATAACAAAGTACCACAGATTTCATAGAAATTTATTTCCTTGGAGGTCTGGAGGATAATAATTTGAGATACAGCTGTCAACAGGGTTGCATTCTTCTGAGGTCTCTTCCTTTGCCTTGTAAATGGTTTTATTCTGTCTATGCCTTTATGTGGCCTTCTCTCTATATGGTGTGTCCTTATTTTCTCTTCTTATTGACACCGGTTATACTGGAGTAGGGCCCACCTGAATCATTGATCTTTAACTTAATTACATCTTTAAGCACTCCTTCTCCAAATGCAGTCGTATTCTCAGGTATTGGAAATTTGGGCTTCAACAAATGAACTTTGGAGGAATGCAGTTGAACCAATGCTACTGAATACACAAAGATGTTTCTCTCTACCAAGGTATTATTCAACTAAATTAGTTACTTTCTCCTTTGAGATATATAGGTGCGACCCTATATATCTAGATACTATATATCTATATCTATATATCTAGACATTTTGCTCAAGTTTACTCTTAGAAAGAGTTCACTGGAGGAGACAAGTTTTCGACTGGAATATCAAATAAGAAAGAATTTGTCATGATTCTTTTTTTTTTTTTTTTTTTTTTTTTTGAGACGGAGTCTCGCACTGTCACCCAGGCTGGAGTGCAGTGGCCGGATCTCAGCTCACTGCAAGCTCCGCCTCCCGGGTTCAGGCCATTCTCCTGCCTCCGCCTCCCGAGTAGCTGGGACTACAGGCGTCCGCCACCCCGGCCGGCTAGTTTTTTGTATTTTTTAGTAGAGACGGGGTTTCACCGTGTTAACCAGGATGGTCTCGATCTCCTGACCTCGTGATCCGCCCGTCTCGGCCTCCCAAAGTGCTGGGATTACAGGTTTGAGCCACCGTGCCCGGCCTGTCATGATTCTTATAGTGCTTTTGAGAAAGTAAGTAAGAAAGTATAGAGCTTATTCTAATCTAATTTCAGTCATTTCAAAATAGTACTGATTTTCTCTATTTTTCTGCATTGCATTCTACTTTAATCTATTTAATCCTTATTTTAAAAAATGTGCCTGTAGCAGTTTAGTTAACAAAGGAAATAACAGGAGAATTGCTTTTTTTTTCATATTGGCACAAATCAAGGTTGATTTTGCACAGCAATTAAAACTAGCAAATCATGTGATAGATAATACTGTAAAACCTAAAATTCTTAACCTAGAATCAAATAAGGTGGCATAGCTTTGAGAGGAGTGGCTGAGGGAAAATATACTCTCAGAAATTGACAATGGGATTT
Source organism: Theropithecus gelada (assembly GCF_003255815.1). Classification (NCBI taxonomy): domain Eukaryota; kingdom Metazoa; phylum Chordata; class Mammalia; order Primates; family Cercopithecidae; genus Theropithecus; species Theropithecus gelada. The sequence goes on from NC_037668.1 coordinate 168,841,692, forward strand.
CTAGTATTATCCTACACTACATTTGTTGGAACATTATAAAGTTCTGGATAATTACAAAATTTGTTTTCTTCATTAATGGTCACACACCCTTGATTCTCCATGATTTTTACCCCATGTGGTTCCACTGCTAATGTTATGATGTAGTTCTTTAATATGCAAGGCCTGCATTCAAAGAGATAGTTAATATAGAAAATACATGACTACTGAAGAGAAAACATATCAGAGAACAATGACATAAAGCTATGAAAAGTATTTATTTCTGTATTTGTTTATTGCACATTTGCTAGAAAACTCAGAAATGCAAATTAAAATTTACTGTCATTGCAATGTAAGTTTATATTCTGCTTTTTGATTACATGTATGTTGTGATTTACATATTGCTAATCTTGTTGAAATATTAAATTCTATGTTAATTAGTTTTAGCAGCTTTCTTAAGGTATAATGGAAATGTAAGAAATGGCATAATTTAAAATATTTTATTTGCGGTTTTGATATATGAATCTATAAAAATCACTATATGTAAGATTATGAAAATGTCGATCACTCCCAAAGTTCCCCTTGTGTTACGAATAAGAAACTTTTGAACATTTTAAGGTTAGAATCTATCTAATGACATGTTTCCTACTTAAAATTTTATAAGTATATTCACATATCTCCATAATGAATATTAAATGCCTTTTACGCTGCAGAACTTGTAAAACAAAGAAAATATTATTCATTTTTTCTTTAAGTTGGAATGAGATTTTTTCATAAAATTAATTTCTGTTATACTCTCACAAAATATGCTACTTCTGCTAGCATAGTGAATATATCCTATTAGATTTATAAAAAAATTATAGACATACAAAGCTAGATATTACATGAAGTTACAATTAAGAGGGAAGCTGAGTGTTTAGATCTCTTTCAACTTACCTTGTCCATTAGCACAGGAAACCCACAAGGTGAGAATGACATTGATTAGTAACAACATGTTAGATATTCTCAGCAGTATATTAATACAAAAGTTTCAATTGCACTGTTTGAAATCTTTCATTATGAGTTACCATATAATTCTGAATTTAAGTGCACTACCACGAAGCTAGGTCTTTAAGGTCACTTAGTAAATATCAAAGTTCAGAGAGTTTTGCAAAATGCTTCAATGATTCCTATTAGTGGTTTCACAATCATCTGTGGAATTGATTCCCTGATATGTACATGTACAGTTTTATTTAGCGACAGTAATAGACCAACTCCAAAAGTAACATAAAATATTAATTCATTTTTATTTCTTAGTTTTTGAGCAAAGAGAGTTTTAATAAAGGGAACAAAAGGCTTCTGCAACTATTGAAAGCACTGAGGGAACAAAGGTCGGAAATGCTATTTCCAGAAAATTCCAAAGTTCAGGAATCTTAGTGATGCCCTCACTAATTATCCATGGTGCTGCAGTGGATGTTTCTCAGGAAAACTTCCAGAAGCAAGGAAAGCTACTGTTGGTGATCTCAGCTGCTACCAGCAGCTGCTGCCAGAGAATGCTTTGTCTTTATCTTCTTCCAAATCTTCTTTAAGTACATCTTATGGAGGAATCTAAGGGAGAAGCAAGCTATGGAGAAAGGGACTTCAGAAACTGTAGTTTCAGACTTATCTTCTGCACTGCAGAAGAAAATGAAGATAGGAGCTGGGTTGATGTTACGTTAAAAATAAATATCTGGCACACTATTCTACTTCTGAAAATCCTGCTGTTTGAGCATGGCAAGTTATTTTTTTCCACAAATGGTCACGATACTATCTCCTATCCCAGATACTCTTCTCACAATGAGAACACTAATTTTAAAATTAAACACTGGAAAATAGGTGAAGTTCTTCAACAAACAGATTAATCATAAACGAATAACACTCAGAGTCCACGTCACTAAAATTTTCTGTTGTCTTTTGCTTTCCAATACCCAGCTTAATTATTTAAGAATACATGTATTGATTTTTGTTTCACAAATGTCTGGACCCCATTCCACTGTCTGTATTTTCATGTGTTTAGAGAAGCATACTGAGTTTCAGAACTCACAATAGATCGTACTGGGTACAAAACTTTCAGCATATTCTTGACATTTAAATATTTTTAAATTTGTGTTTGAGGGTATCTTTTATTTTAAGGTACAATACATTCCTGTGTGTGTGTGTGTGTGTGTGTGTGTGTGTGTATATACACACATACATATAAAAATTTATGTTTTGTTGGAAGAATATAACTCAAGTCCACACATGTTTTCTAATTGACTTCTTCTGTTCTTTCTTTACTTTATTTTACATTATTATACTTGCCATGATTTAAGATTCTATTGATTAAAATAAGAGAATCGTGGAGAGAATAACATCAACAAAACAGCAGTGTAGGCGTTCTTCAGTTTCTCTCTCTCCTACAGAAATTCAAGTATCAACTACCCAGAGCCAAGTTTACCACTCTGAATATAATAGAATATAAGAGTGAAGCTGTAATATAGGAAACAATTTAAAATAATAGCTACAATAGTGGTTGAAGGATATGTGATTTAAAAAGTCGTAAGTTGTGACATCAAAAATTCAAAATGTGGACTGAAGTAGAGTAAAAATGTAGTTTTGATTTTTCTTGTAAAAAGTGAATCACAAGTTGTTATCACTTGTTTACCACAAGTTGTTATGGTAAAATAAGCTGTTATAAATATAAGAATTTTGTGAGCCTCATAGTAACCACAGCACAAATCTATAGTAAGTACACTACAAATAAAAAGAGAAGAGGCAAACAACACTAATAGAAAAAAATCAACCACAAAGGAAGGAAGAAGAGAGGAAGAAAAAAAATATCGGCCAAACGACTGGAAAGCAATTAAAAATGGCAATAGTTAATCTTTGTCTATCAATAATTACTTTGAATAACAATGAATTGAATTATTCAATTAAAAGACATAGAGTGGGTTAGTGGATTTAAAAAAAAGAAACAACGCTCGACTATATGCTCCCTGCAAGAGACCCGTATTACCTCTAAGGACTCATAGTCTGAAAGTGAAGTGATAGCAAGAGATACTCCATGCTATTGGAAACAATAAAAGACCAGGAACAGCTATATGTAAATCAGATAAAGTAGACTTTAAGTAAAAACAGAAAAAGAAACAAAGAAAGTCATCATATAATGATAAAGGCATCAATTCAGCATAAGCACATGAGAATTGTAAATATATATATAAAAATATTTATATACACTCAACATTAGAGCAGCTCTATATATAAAGCAAATATTAATAGCTCTAAAGAGAGAGACAAAGATTGCAATGCAATAATAGTAGGAGACTTCAACTCCCTACTTTCAGCAATGGAAAGATACCCCAGACAGAAAATCAACAAAAAGGCACTGAATTTAAAGTACATTCTAGATCAAATGTCTCTAACAGGCATTTTTGGAATATTTAATTCAACAGCTGTAGAACACATTCTCCTCAACTGCACATAGAATATTCTCTAGAATAGCTCATAAGTTAGGCAGTAAAACAAGTTGTAACAAATAGAAAAAAATTTAGAATTACGTCAAGAATCTTTTCTGATCATAATGGTATAAAACTGGTAATTAGCAACAGAAGAAAACTTGGAAATTTTGCAAACATTTGGAAATTAAACAGCATGTTCATTTAAAACCAATGGGTCAATGAAGGAACTAAAAGGAAAATTTGAAACGTTTTTAGGCAAATGACCATGGAGACACAACATAGCATAATAGATGAGATACAGCAAAACCAGTTCTAAGAGGAAACTTCATAGCAATAAATACCTTATCAAAAAGAGGAAAGCTCTCAAATAAACAACCAAACATTGCACCTTAAGGAGCTAGAAAAACAAGAACAACCTTACCAAAAACAAGTAGAAAAGGAAATAACGAATATCAGAGCAGAAATAAACAACATAGAGACTAAATGTAATACAAAAAAAAGTAAAGATTTCTTTAAAAAAAAAAAAAAAACAAAATTGACCAACCTTATTAGACTAAGGAAAAAAAGAGAGAAGATCCAAATAAATAAAATCAGAGGTGAAAAAGGAGACATTACCTCTGGTTCTACAAAAAAACACGAAGTATCATAAAAGACTATAAGAAACAAATATTTGTTAAAAAAAAAAAATTTGGTAAACCTGGAACAAACGGATAAATTTTTGGACACATACAACATATCAAGACTGAATTCGGAATATACAGAGAATCAAAACAGACAAGTAATGAGTAAGGAGATTAAACCAGTAATAAAATTCACCTATCAAAAAAGCCCAAAACCTGTCTTCACTGCTCAATTCTAGCAAACATGTTTTTAAAAAGAAAACTGATAGTATTTTTTCTCAAATTATGCAAAAAAAAAAAAAGATAATGGAATTTTCTAACTCATTCTTGCATGCCAACATTACCCTGATACCAAAACCAAATAAGGAAATAACACAAAAAGAAAACTACAGACTGATGTCCCTGTTGAACAGAGGTGCTAAAATTCTTAATAAATTACAAGAAAAGTGAATTTCTGTTTGTTTGTTTGTTTTTGAGAAGGGGTCTCTCTCTGTCAGCCCAGTTGGAATGCAGAGGCACAATCTTGGCTCGTTGTGTCCCTGACATCTTGGCCTCAAGCAATACTTTTACTTCAGCCTCCTGAGTAGCTGGAACCATAGGCCTGTGACAGCACACCTAGCTAATGTTTGTGTTTTTTGTAGAGATGGGGTTTTTCCATGTTACCTGGGCTGGTCTCAGACTCCTGGGTTCAAGTAATTGGCTCCTCTTAGCTTCCCAAAGTGCGGGATTACAGGCATGAGACACTGTGCCTAGCCTAGAAACTGAACAGCACATTTAAAAATCATTCAGCATAATCAAGTGGAACTCATTTCAGGGAAGCAAAGATGGGTCAACATATGCAACATATGCAAGGAAGCATATCACAATAACAGAATAAACAAAACTATACGATCATTTCAATAGAAGCAGAAAAAGCATTTGAGAAACGGACATTTCTTCATTATAAAGACTCTCAACAAATTAGGCAGAGCAGAGCCAGCTGGAGGAATAGAAGGTGATACCAACTATTCCTCTTCCAAGATATGAATTTAACAACTATCTACACAGAAAAAAAAAAAAAAAACCTTCATGAAACAAAAATAAAAAACTAAAAAAACAGGTTAGTACTCGTAGTACCTGGTTTTAACTTCATATCCCTGAAAGAGTCCCAGAAGAGCTAGATAAGACAGTCTTGAATCACTGACACCACCAAAGCTTTCCCCTATCTCCACACTTGCAGCTGTGCCATGATATACAGAGCCTTTCTCTAGGCACTGAGGGAAGGAGAACACAGCAACTGTGAGTTACTGAACAAAGTGCTGTGCTGTTAGAGCAGAAAGGAAAATCAGACCAAACTCACCTAACGCCTGCCCATGGAGGGAACATTTAAACCAATCCTAGCCATGATGGAATCGTTGATCACAGGGGTCTGAAGTCGAGTTCCTGCAAATCTTGCCATCTAAGGCTACCTACCATGCATTGTGTCTCTAAATAAACTAGAGAGACAGTCTAGGACATAAGGACTGCAACACTTAATGTGAGTCCTAGTGCTGAACTAGGCCCAGAGACAGTGGATTGGGGGAAGACATGCGATATTCAGAGGCACCAGCTGCAACAGCTGGGGCAGGCAAGGGAGTGCTGGCATCACCCAACCCCTAATTCCAGTCTTCACAGTTCACAACTCCAGAAGAAACCCCTTCCTTCTGCTTGAGGAGGGCAGAAGGAAGAGTGGGGAAGACTTTGTCTTACATCTTGGATATCAGCTTAGCCACAGCAGGACAGGACAATAGTCAAAGTAATGAGGCCCCTGCTCTAAGCTGAAGCACCCAGATGACATTTCTTGACATACCCTGAGCCAAAAGGGAACCCACTGCCCTGAAAGAAATGATGCAGTCATGGCAGTATTCATCCAGGCTAACTAAGAGCCCATGGGCCCTGAATAACCAGCAGTGATACCTAGGTACTACATTGACGGCCTTAGGAGAGCCTCTGAGACTTGCTGACTTCAGGTACCAGCATGAGCACAGGGAGTAGAAAACCAGTTGGGCTCCTGGGGTCCCCAATTCCAGGAGTTGACTCCTGGATGCATTTCTGGACATGACCTGGACCAGATGAGATCCCAGTGGCCAGAAGGGTGAATCCTAGGCCAGCCAGCACTCAGTACAAACTGACTTAGGAGCACCTAAACCTTAAGGAAACTTCAGCAGTTGTCTGACAGTACTTGTCATGGCCTGGAGTCCTGGAGTGGTGTTAGACCATGAGGTGAGGCTCCTCTGCCTTTGGAAAGGGGAGGGAAGAGTGAGAAGGACTTTAACTTGCCATATGACTGCCAACCCAGTTGCAGTACCATAGAACATCAGGCAGACATCTAAGGTTTTTGACTCTGGTCCCTGACTTACAGATAAAACCTCTGAACCTACCTAGGCCAGGGCCTTTATCACCCTGAGGGGTAAAACACTGGCCTGGCTGTTTTGCCACTTGCTGATTTTAGAGGCCCAGGGCCTGCAGTGAACATAGGCAGTAACCAGGGATGGTGACCTTGGACGACCCAAGGCCCAGTTCTTGGCTGACTTCAGGTCTGACCCAGTGCAGTCTAGTGTCAGTGGCCACAGTGGGCATTTTTTCACTCCATACTCATATTTAGGTGACTCAGAACAATGAGACAGACATTCTTTGTGAGAAAGCAAGAGAAGAGAACACGTTTCTCTGCCTGGTAACCCAGAGAATTCTCCCAGATCTTGTTTAAGACCATCAATACCGTACTTCCAGGAGTCTGCAACAACCACAGCATTACTGGGGTAGGGGTGCCCCCTAAAGCAGATACAGCTTAGGTCACAACACCCAAGTCCTTTCAAATATGTGGAAAGTCTTCCCAAGAAGGATGGTTATAAATAAGCCCAGATAGTGAAGAAAACAGTAAATACCTAACTCTTCAGTGCCCAGACACTAATTAATCTGCTAGCACTAGTTAATCTGCTAGCATTAACGCCATCCAAGAACACATGACCTCACCAAATGAACTAATTAAAGCAATAGGGAACAACCGTGGAGAAACTGAGATATGAGAACTTTCAGAAAAAGAATTCAAAATAGTCTTGTTGAGGAAAATGGAAGAAAATCAAGATAACACAGAGAAGGAGTTCTGCATTCTATCAGACAAATTGAACAAAGAGATTGAAATAATTTTAAAAAATCAAGCAGAGATTCTGGAGCTGAAACATGCAATTGACATATTGAAGGAGACATTAGACATGCGATTCTTTAATAGTAGAATAGATCAAGCAGAAGAAAGATTTGTTGAGCGTGAAGACAAGCTATGTGAAAATACTGAAGAAGACATTAAACATGCTATTCTTTAATAGCAGAATAGATCAAGCAGAAGAAAGAATTGTTGAGCTGGAAGATAAGCGATGTGAAAATACACAGTCAGAGGAGACAAAAAAAACAAAGAATTATAAACAATGAAGTATGCCTACAGGATGTAAAAAATAACCTCCAAAAGGTAAATCTAAGAGTATTGACCTTAAAAAAAGAAGTAGGGAACAAGACAGGAGTGGAAAGTTTATTCAAAAGGATAATGAGAAACAACTTCCCAAACCTAGAGAATGATATCCATATCAAGTACAAGAAGGTTACAGAAAACCAAGCAGATCTAACCCAAAGAAGATTCCCTCAACACATTTAATAATCAAATTATTGAAGGTCAAGGATTAAGGGACTCTTCTAAAACCAGTAAGAAAAAAGGAACAGATAACATAAAATGGAGCACAAATACATCTGGCAGCAGGCTTTTTAGTGGAAACCTTACAGGTCAAGATGGAGTGACATGACATATTTAATGTGCTGACAGAAAAAAACTTTTATCCTAGAATAGAATATCTGGAGAAAATATGCCTCAAACACAAAGAAGAAATAAAGACATTCTCAGATAATCAAAAAGTGATGGATTTTATTACACCAGACCTGTCCTATAAGAAATGCTAAAGGGAATATTTCAATCAAAAAGAAAATGACATTCATGAACAATAAATAATCACCTGAAGACACAAAACTCACTGATAATAGTAAGTACATAGAAAAATACAGAATATTATAACACTGCAACTGGGTTGTGTAAGCTGCCCTTAGTCTAAGTAGAAAGACTAAACAATGAACCAATGAAAAATAATAACTACAGCCTTTCAAGACATAGTCGGTATAATAAGATAAAAATAGAAACAACAAAAAGTTTGACAGCAGAAGAAAAAATTAAGGTGGAGAGTTTTTATGAATTTTCTTTTTGCTTGTTTGTTTGTGCAAACAGTGTTAAGTTGTTTTCTGGTAAAAAAAAAATCAGGTTATAAGAAAGTATTTCCAATTCTTACAGTAAGTTGAAACCAAAAAACATATGATGGAGACACAATAAGTAAAAGCAAGAAACTAAATCGTATCACCATAAATAATCAACCTCACTAAAGGAAGACAAAAGGGAAAGAAAAAAGGAAGAGGAGATCATGAAAAAAACAGAAAACAAATACCAATATTGCAATAATAACATTGAAGGTAAATGGACTAAACTTTCCAATCAAAGGACACTGACTGGCTGAAGAACGAAAAAACAAGACTCATTGATTTTGTTGCCTATAAAAAACACACTTCACTTCACAAAACCTATGGGATATAGCAAAATTCATATCAAGAGAAAAGTTTATAGCTATAAGTGACTACATCAAAAACAAAAAAAAGGAAAAACTTCAAATAAACAATTTGGTGATTTATGTAAAATAACTAGAAAAGGAAGGGCAATGCAAACCCAAAATTCATAGATGAAAATAAATGATGAAGTCAGAGAAGATAAACTTGAAGTGGAAAAAAAATGAAGATCAATGAAACAAAAGTTGGTTTTTTGAAATATTAAACAAACTGATAAACTTTTATCTAGACTAAGAGAAAAGAGAGATTCAAATAAATTAAATCAGAAATGAAAAAGGAGACATTATATCTGATACTGCAGAAATTTATCATTATTGGACACTAAGTGTAAATACATGCCAAAAAAATTGGAAAATCTAGAAGAAATGGACAAATTCCTACACACATAAGACCTACTAAAATTAAATAAGAAAGAACAAAACCTGAACAGATCAAATATTAATACAATTAACATGAGATTAATTAGTAGTGAGATCAAAGCAAGAATAAAATGTCTGATAGTAAAGAGAAGCTCAGGACATGATACTTTCACTGTTGAATTATACCTAACATTTAAAAAAGAACTAGTACCAATTCCACGCTATTTTGAAAAATAGAGGAGGAGAAGGAGGAGGAGGATATATTTCCCAATTCATTCTGTGAGGCCAACATTACGCTGATATGAAAATCAGAAAAAGATACATAAAAATGAAATATCTCCGATAAATATAATTATTCTCAACAAAACAATAGCAAACTAATTTAACAATATTTAGGAAGATTATCCAACATGACCAAATGGGATTTATCCTTGAGATGCAAGGATGGTTCAACGTACACAACTCAATCATTGTGATACATCATATCAACAGAATGAAGGATATAAACCATATTGTCATTTCAATTGATGCCGAAAAGACATTTGATAAAATTCAAAATCCTTCATGATGAAACACTAAAGAAAACTGAGGATAGAAAGAACACAACCAAACATCAAAACTGTGTTTGACAGACGCACAGCTACTCTCATGCTGAATGGAGAAAAACTGAAATCCTTTCCTCTAAGTACTGGAACATGGCAAGGATGCCCACTATCACCACTGTTATTCAACATAATACAGGAAGTCCTGGCTATAGCAATCAGACAAAAGAGGGATATAAAGGGTATGCAAACTGAAAAGAAAGAAGCCAAATTATCTTTGTTTGCAGATGATATAACTTATTATTTGACAAAACCTAAAGTAATCACCAGAAAGCTATTAGAACTAATAAATCCAGTAAAGGTGCAAGATATAATATCAACATAAAAAATCAGTAGCATTTCTATATGTCGACAGCAAACAATCTGAAAAAAATCCAAAAGGTAATCCCATTTACAATAACCACACATAAAAATAAATAATTAGAAATTAACTTAACCAAAGAAGTCAAAGATCTCTATAAGGAAAACAGTAGAACACTAAAAAAAGTAGTTGAAGTGGACACCAAAACATAAAAAGATATTTCATGATCATGGATTGGAAGAATCAATATTGCTGTGTATATCACTAATGCCGTGTATATACCAGCAGTGAACGGAAATCAGTGTATATAAGAGATATCTACACCTCTATGTTTGTTGCCTCATTGTATACAGTAGCTATGATTTGGAAGCCACCTAAGTGTCCATCAACAGATGAATGAATAAATAAAATGTGGTACACATACACAATGGGGTACTATTTAGTCATAATAAAGAATGAGATCCAATCATTTGCAACAACATGGGTGGAACTGGAGATCATTATTTTAAGAGAAATAAGCCAGATACAGAAATACAAATCTCACATGTTCTCACTTATTTGTGGCATCTAAAAATCAAAACAATTGAACTCATGGAAATAGAAAGTTGAAGGATGGTTACCAGAAACTGAAGGGTGGTATAGGACTAGAGGGGAGGTGGGGATGGTCAATGTGTATCAAAAAAAAAAAAAAAAGAAAAAATAAATAAGACCTTCTATTTGAAAGCACAACAGGTTGGCTATAGTCATAACTTACTTGTACATTTTTAAATAACTTATAGAGTGTTATTGGATTATTGGAACTCAAAGGATAAATCCTTGAGGGGATGTATACCCCGTTCTCCATGATGTACTTACTTCACATTGTATGCCTGTATCAAAACATTGTAAGTATTCCATCAATACATACACCTACTATACACCTACTATATACACATAAAAATTTAAAAATATAGTTATAGAAGAAATGTACTTCAATACCATGAATAGCATATATGGCAAACCCATAGTTAACTTTTGTATTCCATGAGTAAAAGTGGAAATCTTTTTCTCTAAGATCAAAACAAGTCAAGGATGCTTGCCTTCACCACTTTTATTCAAGATAGTACTAAAAGTTTTAGCCAGAGCTTTTTGGCAAAAGAAAGAAATAAAAGGCATCCAAGTTAAAAAGAACTATTTACAGACATTAGGGTTTTATATGCAGAAAGCTTTAAAGACTCTACAAACAAACTGTTAGAAATATTAAGCAAATTCCGTAGAGTTACAGAACAAAATCAGCATATGAAAATCAGTAGAATTTTATATGCTAAAATCAACTCTCTGAAAAAGAGACAAAGAAATTAATCTTATTTAAATTGATACAAAAAAATAAAATAATTAGGAATTTAATTGAGGAAGTGAAAGATCTCTGCAATGAAAACCATATAGAAAAGCAAGATTGAAAATGGTGAAAAATTCAGCTAATACCCAAATAGGGAGGAAGAGTTTGGAGCTCAAGGTGAGCATAATTTGTTAAATTCCTCACGTTGTACTGGAACTCAAAACATATGTCTTAGGAGTAAATGCCATGTCCCAGGAGTGGACTAAGTGCTATACATTTAGAATAAGTCAAAACCAAAGTAGATTCACCATAAGAAAACTGAAACTCATGACTTCATAAGATGATAGTTTTCTAGCAGGAACATTACTTCTTTTTTTTTTATTATTATACTTTAAGTTCTAGGGTACATGTGCACAACCTGCAGGTTTGTTACATATGTATATATGTGCCACGTTGGTGTGCTGCACCCATTAACTCGTCATTTACATTAGGTATAGCTCCTAATACTCTCCCTCCCCCACCCTCCCCACAATAGGACCCGATGTGTGATGTTCCCCTTCTTGTGTCCAAGTGATCTCACTGTTCAATCCCCACCTATGAGTGAGAACATGCGGTGTTTGGTTTTCTGTTCTTGCAATAGTTTGCTGAGAATGATGGTTTCCAGCTGCATCCATGCCCCTACAAAGGACAAGAACTCATCCTTTTTTATGGCTGCATAGTATTCCATGGTGTATATGTGCCATATTTTCTTAATCCAGTCTGTCACTGATGGACATTTGGGTTGATTCCAAGTCTTTGCTATTGTGAATAGTGCATTATTTCTTATAAAGAGAAAAATCGGTATTATTCTGACATGAATAGCAGGATCTGTAATCATCACAATGTGTTATTGGCATTGCCCAGAGAACAATAAAACACTTCTAGATAGGTAAAGAAGCAGAAAATATGGCCTACATTTAGGAGAAAAAGATCTATCAATAATGCTAAAGACAAACTGTATAAAAAACATAATAAATTAAGCAAAACCTCTCCCATAACTTAAAATGACTGAAAATGTAAGTCAGAGAATCTTCAGGAAAATATATATGTAATATATATATTTAAAATATATATAATATATATTTAAAATACATATTTTTAATATATACTTTAATATATAAATATATAAATATATATCACATATAAAATATATATTACATATATTAATATATATCACATATAAAATATATATTACATATATTTATATATTTATATATACATACATTTATATATATTTTATATTATATATTATATACAAAATATATATTACATATATTTATATATTTATACATACATTTATATATTTTTATATATATTTTATATGTAAGATATATATTTATATTACATATAAAAATATATAATATATATGTAAATGGTGAAGAGATGTGGAATTTTAGTTAGATGACATTTAGCCCAGTATAACATGTTAATGAAAACTTTTTCAGTTATAATTAAATTTTACTCTATCTGTAAGTGGTGTATGTAAAACCTTTTAAAAAGTATTGTAATTTTCAAAACTATTGTTATTAATTTTAAACATGGTTGTTTTTGAAATTCTGAAAAAAAGAAAAAGAAATATTTAAAAAAAAAATTTGTTTTCCAAGTGTTCCAACCTTTCGGAACAGCTGTGATTGGTCAGAAGTGTGGATTATAATAAACTTTAAAATGCAGCACAAGGTGTTTTCACAGTTCTTTGCACAAAATATAAGCAGAACTTACTTACCAAGGACCTTAGTGAAGAACACCAGGAATCCACTAATATTGTTAAGTGTGCTATTAACAAAAAGAAGAGTAAGCCCCTTCATTAATTACTTTTTAAAGTATAGCATAGCAAAAAACCCTGATTATCCAACACTACACATGCAAGTAGGTTCTTCAGTGGATTTTTTTAAGGAGATTATATGATTGTATACATTATTTGATACTATTTTAATTTTTTCAAAATTCAGTGAATACAAAGTGAAATACCCAAACTGAAACATGCTTCAGGCCCTTGTCTTTTTTCCATAAAATTTTTCTTATGAAATAACTTTAGACTTACATAAAAGTTGTAAAGAGTATTCAGATAAGGTCTTTGTTGATCTGAAAATCAATAAAACAAAGATTAGATTTATTACGTGAATATCAATTGAACTTGTTTTTTGTAAGAAAAGCATACTTATAACAAGTGTTTAGCATCTTTTCCTGTAGTAGTCAGAAAAGCTAGGCTTAAATATATTAAATAGAACATACCTACCCACAGCAATATATAATAATCACTATTATTATTATTGTGACCACCATGCTGTACAATAGATAGTACAATGTATTCCTCTAGTCTAACTGAAACTTTACACCCTTTGACCAACACCTCCCTAGAACCACCCCCATCCCTTCAGCCTCTGGTAACCACCACTCCACTCTCATCTTCTGTAAATGTGAATTTTTTAGATTCCACATATCAGTAAGATCATGCAGGATTTGTCTTTCTGTCGAATTTATTTTAGTTAGCATAATATCCTCTAGATTCAACCACGTTTTCACTATTGAAAGAATTGTCTTCTTTTTAGTCTGTATAGCCTTCCACTCTGTGTATATACCACATTTTCTTTTTTGTAAACATTTTCATTTATTTTTTATTGAAAATAAACGTTGCATATGTTGATTATGTACAACATATTATTTTGAAATATGTATACATTATATAATGGCTAAATCAAGCTAACAAATACATGCTTCACTTCACATACTTCTCATTCTTTTGTGTGTGGTGAGACTACTTAAAGTCTGCACTCAATAGTTTTCAAGAATAAATCATATTAACTATAGTCACCATGTTTTACAACAGATATTTCGATTTATTTCTCCTATCTAACTAAAATTTTTTATCCTTTGACCAACATCTCTCCGCCCTCATTCCATCTCAGTCCTGGTAACCACCACTCTACTCTTTCTATGAATCCAACTTTTTAAGTTCTGCATATAAGTAGGATCACGTGATTTTGTCTGTCTTATTTCACTTAGTGTCTTCCATGTTCATTTTATGTTTTTGAAAATACAGAATTTCCTTTTTTCAAGGCGAATACTATTCCATTGTGTATATACACCACATTTTCTTGATCTATTCACATGTAATGGATACTTAAGCTGATTCCATATTTTGGGTATTATAAATAATGCTATAATGAACATGGAATGCAGATAACTCTTGGACATATTGATTTCATTTTCTTTGTACATTTATTCAGTAGTGGGATTACTGGATTGATCATATGTTCTGTTTTTCATTTCTTGACAAACTGCATACTATTTTCCATAATGGCTGTACTAATTTGCATTTCCACCAACAATGTGCAAGTGTGCCCTTTTCTCCACATGTTTGATAACACTTGTTTTTTGTATTGCTGATAAAAATACTTGTTGGTCATTTGTACGTCTTCTTTTGAGAAATGTCTATTCAGGTATATTGGTTATTTTTAAGTTGGTTTATTCATTTTTATTAGCCATTGAGTTGAGTTTGTTATATATTTTGAATATTAATCCTTTAACAGATGTATGCTTTGCAAGTATTTTTTTTTCCAATCCATGAGTTGTCTCTTCACTCTGTGCATTAATTTGCTATGCAGAAGCTTTTTAGTTTGGTGTAATACAGTGTGTGTATTTTTCCTTTTGTTGCCTGTGCTTGGGGGTCCGATCCAAGAAATCATAGCCCAGACCAATGTCATGGATTTTTTTCTCCTTTGTTTTCCTCTAGCAGTTTTATAGTTTCAGGCTTTCATGTAAATCTTACATATATTCTGAGTAGATAGTTTTATGGAGTGTGAAACAGGGTTCCATTTCACCTACATGTGAATATTCGATTTTCCCGGCAAGATGTAGTGAAGAGTCTATTATTTTCCCATCGTGTGTTCTTGGCATCTTTATTGAAAATACATTGAATTCTATTC
Organism: Theropithecus gelada; assembly: GCF_003255815.1. Taxonomy (NCBI): domain Eukaryota; kingdom Metazoa; phylum Chordata; class Mammalia; order Primates; family Cercopithecidae; genus Theropithecus; species Theropithecus gelada. Next base: position 168,856,959 of record NC_037668.1, read on the forward strand.
TGTTTTATTGATAGATATGTCTTGTTTTATGCCAATGTCATACTATCTTGACTAAGTTAGCATTATAAAGTAAATCAAAATTTAGAAGTGTGATGCCTCCAGCTTTATTCTTTTTGATCAAAATTGCTTTGACCTTCTGGATCTCTTGTTATTTTATACAAATTTTTGAATTGTTTTTCATGTTTCTGTGAAAAATGACATTAGTATTTTGATGGGGACTACATTGAATTCTTAAATCATTTTGTGTAATATGAACATTTTAACAATATTAAATCTTGCCGTCCATGAACATGGGCTATTTTTCTGTTTACGTGTGTCTTCTTCAAATTGTTACATCAATATTTTATTGTTTTCAATATATAGATTTTTGAGATCCTTGGTTAAATTTACTCCTAATTATTTTATTTTTTGCTGTCATCACAAAACAAATAGGTATTTAAATATCTTTTTCAGATAGTTTATTGTTAGTGTATAAGAAACAAAAAAGAAGCAAAATCTAAGAATGAAGAAAACTAGTGAAAATTAATATACAACTCTATGAATTTGGTAATAGGGTCAAGCAAAGATGAGAAATATTTCAAGTAATTTTTGAAAAGAGGATTCACACTCAGAGTCAACTATCTAGGGACAAAATAAACAAAGAAATTTTAATTTTCACTTAGTAGTTTAGTAATAGTGATGTTTCATTATACTTTTGACATTTTCATGAATCAATCAGTAAAGACAAATGACTAATGAGTACAAAAATATAGTTAGATAGAATAAAAAAGATCTAGTATTTGATAGCACAACAGGGTGACTACAGCCAAAAGTAATTTATTGTACATTTAAAAATAACTAAAATGTACATATAATTGGATTGTTTGTAACACAAAGAAAGGATAAATGCTAGAGATGATGAGTAACTTATTCACCCTGATGTGATTATTAGACGTTGTATGCCTGTATCAAAATATTTCCTGTACCCCATACATATATAGACCTATCATGTACTCATAAAACTGAAAAATAAAAATATACATACTAAAGTTGTTTTAATGCATGTATCATTATATTTGAATTGTAAAATCCAGTAAGAATTATAAACTTTTATATTTTATTTATGTTTCAAAGATTTTACCACCAAAAATCCCTGAAAATAATTATATTTTCAAAGTATTGAACATTCCCATCTATTAGCAATACTTCATGTCTCTTGAGTTCTAAATTATATTCTGCTTTAAAAATAATAAGACTTTCTCAGAAACATGTATGATTTTGAATGTTGGGCAGAGGAAATGTAAAGTGAACTTAGAACATGTTTTGGTGGACAAAAACAAACCAAAAGAAATCTTCAAATACTAATTAGGACATGTGAGAAATAATGAGGAGTCAGTTTCCAGAGGCACTGAGTAGCCAAATTTGGTACAATTTGAGCTTCAAATAGAATAAAAACTGTATTTATTTTAACAGATTGAATAAATCAAAATTAAGGACACCAAGGTGATATACACAACTACAACAACACACAATAAATCTTTTCTTTTTATAAAAAGAAGTATTTATATTGCCAATATCTAGAAGTATTATTTTGGTCCATTAACTTCCATTTTTCTTTGATTAATGTAATCTTTTTTTCACTTTTATAAAAGTGTCATTGGCAAATACAAATTTTTACATTCATGTTATACAACATAATATTTTTAAAATGATTATCACAATGAAGCTAATCAAATATCTAGTATCTCACCTAGTTACCTTTTGTGTGTATAAGTCAAGTCAGAATACTTAAGAACTATTATCTTTGTAATTTCCAGTATATATTAATAAAAACTATAGTCACCATGCTTTACACTAAGTCTCCAGTACTTATTCACCTTGTAACTTGCATCCTCTGATGGACATCTCTCCATTTCTCCTACCGTGCAACCTCTGGTAACTACCCTTCTACTCTGCTTTTATGAGCTCAGGTGTTTTTTAGAGTCCACATATAAATGGCATCATGCAGCACTTGTCTTTCTGTGTCTGGTTTACTTCACTTACTTAATACTTGTCGGGTTTGTCCATGTTGTTAAAAATGGCAGAATTTCCTTCTTTTTAAAGACAGAATTTAATGTGTTCCACTGTATATATACACCACATTTTCTTTATTCAATCATCTTTGACAGAAACGTAAGTTGTTTCTATATCATTGCTATTGTGAACAATGCTGCAATAAATGTCATAAGAGTGCAGATATTTCTTTGACATACTGATTTCATTTTCTTTGTTTATATACCCAGAAGTGAAATTGCTGAATCATATGATAGTTCTGTGTTTAATATTTTGAGGAACGTCCATACAGATTTCTACAATGGATGTAACAATCTGCATTCCCACCCACAATGTACAAGTGTTTCCTTTTTTCCACATCCTAACCAACACTTGTCATGAAGCTTCCGTGAAATTATTGAAAAATTTCTGGGGACAACACCCCAAAAGCAATCAGCAGTTTACAAACAGATAAGTCATTTTAGGCAGAGAAAAGACAGTGTTAAGGATGAAGCCCAAGTGGCAGACTAGCCACACTAATTTCTGAGAACAAAAATTCATTTTGCTCATACCTGGATTAAAGAAGACTGATGATTAAGAGCAGAATTAATAGCCAACACCATAATTAGTTCACTAGTTCACCTTAGAAATTCTGATGGATAAATTAATGTTAAAGCAAAATTTCCATTCAATGAGCGCCAAGATACATTGCACCTTAATGAGGTGTAGTAGAAAAGAGAATAGGTGTTTGGTTTTTTTTTTTTTTGAGAGGGATTCTCCCTCTATCACCCAGGCTGGAGTGCAGTGACACGATCTCAACTCACTGCAAAGCTCTGCCTCTCAGGTTCACGCCATTCTCCTGCCTCAGCCTCCAGTGTAGCTGGGACTACAGGTGCCAGCCACCTTGCCCAGATAATATTTTTATTTTTAGTACAGACGGGGTTTCACCATGTTAGCCAGGATGGTCTCGATCTCCTGACCTCGTGATCCACACACTTCGGCCTCGCAAAGTGCTGGGATTACAGTTGTGAGTTATGGCGCCCGGCTGACAAGAGGATAGTTTTTAATGGAAAGTGTATTAAACAAGTGGGAACAAGAACCTGAAACATTTCTTCAAAGATTTGTAACAAGAGTTGAATCATGGGTTTATCAGTATGATCCTGAATACGGCACAAGTGGTCCAATGAAAACAAAAGCAAACCAGTCAGGAGAAAACATCATGGCAACAGTCTGTGAGATGGCCAAGACATTTCACTAGTTGAGTTTCTGGAAGGCCAAAGAATAACATTTGATTCTTAAGATAATGTTTTGAGAAAGTTTTCAAAGCTTTAGCAGAAAAATGCCCAGGAAAACTTCGTCAGAGAGTCCTCCCCCACCACAGCAATGCTCGTGCTCATTACTTTCATCAAACAAAACCAATGTTGTGAGAATTGTTATGGGAAATCATTGAGCATTCCTACATTACAGTCTTGATTTGCTTCCTCCTGATTTCTTTCTTTTGCCTATTTTTTTTTTTTTATTATACTTAAGTTCTAGGGTACATGCGCACAACATGCAGGTTTGTTACATACATATACATGTGCCATATTGGTGTGCTGCACCCATTAACTCGTCATTTACATTAGGGTATATCTCCTAATTCTAGCCCTCTCCCCTCCCCCGACTGCACGACAGGCCGCGGTGTGTGATGTTCCCCTTCCTGTGTCTAAGTGATCTCATTGTTCAATTCCCACCTATGAGAGAGAGCATGTGGTGTTTGGTTTTCTGTTCTTGTGATAATTTGCTGAGAATGATGGTTTCCAGCTGCATACATGTCCCTACAAAGGACAACTCATCCTTTTTTTATGGCTGCATATTATTCCATGGTGTATATGTGCTACATTTTCTTAATCCAGTCTGTCATTGATGGACACTTGGGTTGATTCCAAGTCTTTGCTATTGTGAATAGTGCCACAATAAACATATGTGTGCCTGTGTCTTTATAGCTACATGATTTATAATCCTTTGGGTATATAGCCAGTAATGGAATGGCTGAGTCAAATGGTATTTCTAGTTCTAGATCCTTGAGGGATCACCACACTCTCTTCAACAATGGTTGAACTACTTTACCGTCCCACCAACAGTGTAAAAGGGTTCTATTTCTCCACATCCTCTCCAGCACCTGTTGTTTCCTGACTTTTTAATGTTCACCATTCTAACCGATGTGAGATGGTTTCTCATTGTGGTGTTGATTTGCATTTCTCTGATGGCTAGTGATGACGAGCATTTTTTCGTGTGTCTGTTGGCTGCATAAATGTATTCTTTTGAAAAGTGTCTGTTCATATCATTTGCCCACTTCTTGATAGGGTTGTTTAATTTTTTCTTGTAAATATTTTTGAGTTCTTTGTAGATTCTGGATATTAGCCCTTTGTCAGATGAGTAGATTGCAAAAACTTTCTCCCATTCTGTAGGTTGCCTGTTCACTCTGATGGTAGTTTCTTTTGCTGTGCAAAAGCTCTTTAGCTTAATTAGATCCCATTTGTCAATTTTGGCTTTTGTTGCCTTTGCTTTTGGTGTTTTAGATATGAAAGACTTGCCCATGTCTATGTCCTGGATGGTATTGTCTAGGTTTTTTCTAGGGTTTTTATGGTTTTAGGCCTAATATTTAAGTCTTTAAACCATCTTGAATTAATTTTTGTATAAGGTGTAAGGAAGGGATCCAGTTTCAGGTTTCTACATATGGCTAGTGAGTTTTCTCAGCATAATTTATTAAATAGGGAATCCTTTTCCCATTTCTTGTTTTTGTCAGGTTTGTCAAAGATCAGATGGTTGTAGATGTGTGGTATTATTTCTGAGGGCTCTATTCTGTTCCATTGGTCTATATCTCTGATTTGGTACCAGTACCATGCTGTTTTGGTTACTGTAGCCTTGTAGTATAGTTTGAAGTCAGGTAGCGTGATGCCTCCAGCTTTGTTCTTTTGGCTTAGGATTGTCTTGGCAATATGGGCTCTTTTTTGGTTCTATTTGAACTTTAAAGTAGTTTTTTCCAATTCTGTGAAGAAAGTCATTGGTAGGTTGATGGGGATGGCATTGAATCTATAAATTACCTTGGGAAGTATGATATTAATTCTTCCTATCCATGAACATGGAATGTTCTTCCACTTGTTTATATCCTCTTTTATTTCATTGAGCAGTGGTTTGTAGTTCTCCTTGAAGAAGTCCTTCACATCCCTTGTAAGTTGGATTCCTAGGTATTTTATTCTATTTGAAGCAATTGTGAATAGGAGTTCACTCATGATTTGACTATCTGTTTGTCTGTTATTGGTATATAAAAATGCTTGTGTCTTTGCACACTGACTTTGTATCCTGAGACTTTGTTGAAGTTGCTTATCAGCTTAAGGAAATTTTGGGCTGAGACGATGGGGTTTTCTAAATATACCATCATGTCATCTGCAAACAGACAATTTGAATCCCTCTTTTCCTAATTGAATACCCTTTATGTCTTTCTCCTACCTGATTGCCCAGGCCAGAACTTCCAACACTATGTTGAATAGGAGTGGAGAGTAGGGTATCCCTGTCTTGTGCCAGTTTTCAAAGGGAGTGTTTTCAGCTTTTCCCATTCAGTATGATATTGGCTGTGGGTTTGTCATAATAGCTCTTATTATTTTGAGGTACGTTCCATCAATATCTAGTTTATTGAGAGTTTTTAGCATGAAGGGCTGTTGAAATTTGTCAAAGACCTTTTCTGCATCTATTGAGATAATCATGTGGTTTTTGTCTCTGGTTCTGTTTATATGCTGGATTACATTTATTGATTTGCATCTGTTGAACCAGCCTTCCATCCCAGGGATGAAGCCCACTTGATCATGGTGAATAAGCTTTTTGATGTGCTGCTGGATTTGGTTTGCCAGTATTTTATTGAGGATTTTTGCATCGATGTTCATCAGGGATATTGATCTAAAATTCTCTTTGTTGTTGTTGTTGTTGTTGTTGTGTCTCTGCCAGACTTTGGTATCAGGATGATGATGTCCTCATAAAATGAGTTATGGAGGATTCTTCCTAGCTTCAATGGTCTTTACATTTTGGCATGTTTTTGCCATGGTTGGTACCAGTTGTTCCATTCCATGTTTAGTGCTTCCTTCAGGAGCTCTTGTAGGGCAGGCTTGGTGGTGACAAAATCTCTAAGCATTTGCTTGTCTGTCAATGATTTTATTTCTCCTTCTCTTATGAAACTTAATTTGGTTGGATATGAAATTCTGGGTTGAAAATTCTTTTCTTTAAGAATGTTGAATATTGGCCCACAGTCTGTTCTGGCTTGTAGAGTTTCTGCTGAGAGATGTGCTGTTAGTCTGATGGGCTTCCCTTTATGGGTAACCAGACCTTTCTCTCTGGCTGCCCTTAACATTTTTTCCTTCATTTCACCTTTGGTGAATCTGACAATTATGTGTGTTGGAGGTTCTCTTCTCAAGGAGTATTTTCGTGGCATTTTCTATATTTCCTGAATTTGAATGTTGGCCTGCCTTGCTAGGTTGGGGAAGTTCTCCTGCATAATATCCTGCCGAGTGTTTTCCAACTTGGTTCCATTCTTCCCATCACTTTCAGATACACCAATCAGACACAGATTTGGTCTTTTCACATAGTCCCATATTTCTTGGAGGTTTTGTTCATTTCTTTTTACCCTTTTTTCTCTAAACTTCTGTTCTCACTTCATTTCATTCATTTGCTCTTCAATCACTGATACCCTTTCTTCCAGTTGATCAAATTGGTTACTGAAGATTGTCCATTCATCACATAGTTCTCATGCCATGGTTTTCAGCTCTATCAGGTCATTTAAGGAGTTCTCTACATTGGTTATTCTGATTAGTCATTCATCTCATCTTTTTTCAATGTTTTTAGCTTCTTTGCGATGGGTCCAAACATCCTCCTTTAGCTCAGAGAATTTTGATCATCTGAAGCCATCTTCTCTCTACTCATCAAAGTCATTCTCCATTCAGTTTTGTTCCATTGCTGGTGAGGAGATGCAATCCTTTGGAAGGGGAGAGGTGCTTTGGTTTTCAGAATTTTCAACTTTTCTGCTTTGCTTTTTCCCTATCTTTGTGGTTTTATCTACCTTTGGTCTTTGATGATGCTGACATACAGATGGGGTTTTGGTGTGCATGTCCTTTCTGTTTGTTAGTTTTCCTTTTAAAAGTCAGGACTCTCAACTGTAAGTCTGTTGGAGTTTGCTGGAGGTCCACTACATACCCTGTTTGCCTGGTTATCAGCAGCAGAGGCTGCAGAAGAGTGAATATTGCTGAACAGCAAATGTTGCTGCCTGATCGTTCCTCCGGAAGCTTTGTCTCAGAGGGGCACCTGGTTGTATGAGGTGTCAGTTGGCCCCTAATGGGAGGTGTCTCCCAGTTAGGCTACTCGGGGGTCAGGGACCCACTTGAGGAGGCAGTCTGTCCATTCTTGGATCTCAAACTCCATACTGGGAGAACCACTACTCTCTTCAAAGCTCAGCTGGAAATGCAGAAATCCCCAATCTTCTGTGTTACTCATGCTGGGAGCTGTAGCCTGGAACTGTTCATATTCGTCCATCTTTGAACTGCCCCTCTTTTGTGTAATTAAAAACAAATCTTTAAAGAGTACACATAGTTTCAGTTAATTGTGTAAAAAAGACTGCTTAACATGGCTATATTCCCAGAACCATCAATTCTTTAGCGATGGACTAAATGGTTTGTATAGCTGTTGACAAGAATGTGTTGAACTTGATGGAGCTTATGTTAAGCCATAAAGTGTATTTTTAAATTTTTCTCATTTTAGTTCAATTTTTCATGAATATTTTGAAGTGTCTTTATATATGCATGAGTTTAGAAAATTTTAATTCTCTCTGTGTATCTTTTTTGCATCAAGACTAAACTGTTCTCTGGTTATTATAGATTTGTAGTGTAATTTGAAACCAGAGAGCATGATAGTGTGCTGTCTCTAGCTTTTTTCTCTTCTAAGATTGCTTTAGCTACTCGGTGTCTCTTGTTCTATATTAATTTTAGATTTTTTTTCCATTTCTGTGAAAGATGTATTTAGAATAGGCTGGGTGCAGTGGCTCAAGCCTGTAATCCCAGCACTTTGGGAGGCCAAGATGGGCAGATCACAAAGTCAGGAGATCGAGACGATCCTGGCTAACATGGTGAAACCTCGTCTCTACTAAAAAATACAAAAAACTAGCTGGGCGAGGTGGTGGGCACCTGTAGTGCCAGCTACTTGGGAGGCTGAGGCAGGAGAATGGTATAAACCCAGGAGGCGGAGCTTGCAGTGAGCTGAGATCCAGTCACTGCACTCCAGCCTGGGTGACAGAGTGAGACTATGTCTCAAAAAAAAAAAAAAAAAATATTGCATGGAATCTAGAGTTTTAGGTATTGAAGACAATTTTATAATATTGATTCTTTTGACTCTTGCAGACAGGACATATTTTCATTTATCTGCATTTTCTTCAATTTCTTTCATCAGTATTTTACAGTTTTCAGAGTACAGAACTCTCATCTCCTTGCTTTGATTTAGTCTTAAGTATTTTATTATTTTTGATGCTATTGTAAATTGGAATTTTTTTTTCAATTTCTTATTTCAATAGTTTGCTGTTAGTGTATAGAAATGTAATTGGTTCTGTCTGAAGATTTTGTACCCTGCAGTGTTACTGAATTGGTTATTAGTTTTAGCAAGGTTTGGTGAAGTCCTTGGGTTTTCTATGTGTATATAATGAGATCATGTTATCTGCAAACAGAGACAACTGTCTTCTTATCCAATTTCCATACCTAATAGCTCTATCCAGGATTTCCAGCACTATGTTGAATAGAAGAGGTGACAGTGAACCTCCTTGTTTTTTTCTGATCATAAAGAAAAATGTTTCAACTTTTCACTCGCGTATAATTTTAAATGTGAACTTGTGATATATAGCCTTTATTGTCTTGGGGTAATTTCTTTTCTGCCTAATTTGTTGAGACTTTTTATCATGAAAGGATGTTGATTTTTGTTAAATGCTTTTCTGTATCTATTGAGATGAGTATACAATTTTTGTTTTTCATTCTTTTAATTTGGTGTGGAGCAGTAATTGATTGGTGTGTGTATACTATCTGTACATTGCAGATATACATCCCCTTATCATTATGGTGAATGATTCTTTTAATGTGTTGTGCTCACTTTGCAAGTATTCTGTTGAGCATTTTTGCCTCTATGTTCATGAAGAATATTGACCTATAATTATTTTGTAGTGTTCATGTGTGACTTTGGTGTCAGCGTGATTTTGACCTCATATAATAAAACTGAGAGTTCACTCTTAATTTTTTGGCAGAATTTGAGAAGCATTAGTGTTGATTCTTTAAATGTTTGCTAGGATTCCATCTGTCATGAAGCCACTAGCTTTTTGGGTTTTTTTTTTTTTTTTTTTTTTTTGATGAGAGACTTTTTATTACTTGTTCATTTTTCTTACTCATTACTGTTCTGTATTAATTTTGTATTTCTTTATGTTTGAGTCTTGGTAGGTTGTATGTGTCTATGAATGTATCTGTTTCCACCAGGTTATTCAACAGATATATGTTGGCATACAATTGTTCCTAGTGGTCTCTTCCAGTTTCTTTTTATTTCTGTGCTATCAGTTGCAATGTTTCCTCTTTCATTTCTAGTTTTATTTATTTGTTCCTTCTCTCTTTTTGATTTCGGCTAAAGGTTTGTCAATCTTGTTTTTGTTCTCGAAAGCTAACTTCTAGTTTTGTGGATCTTCACTATTATTTTTCCAGTCTGTTTTATTTAGTTCTGTACCTTGGTTTTTTTTTTCTTTCCACTAGCTTTGGGTTAAATTTTTTCTTCATTTTCTAGTTTCCAGACATACAAAGTTACTTGCTTTATTAGAATCTTCATGGAGTCATTCATGTCTCTAAACATCCCTTTAAAACTGCTTTTGCTACATACCATATGTTTTTTACTATGTTGCTTTTCCATTTTTGTTTGTCTCAAGATATTTTTAAATTTCCCTTTGAATTTCTTCATTGCCTCATTGGTTGTTCAGGATGATGTTGTTTAATTTCCATGTATTTGTGAATTTCCTAACATTTCTCCAATGGATTTCTAATTTCATATTATGATGCCTGAAAAAAATACTTTATGTAATTTCAATCTTTTTAAAAATTTTAAGACTTGTTTTGCGGCCCAACATGTGATCAATATTGGAGAATGTACTTTGTGTGTACAATATAGAAGAATGTTTATTCTACTGTTGTTAAATGGAATATTCTATATAGGTCTGTTAGGTCCATTTGGTCTACTTTATAGTTCACATCCAATGTTTTTATTGATTTCTGTATAGATTGTCTATCCATTGTTGAATGTGGGGCATTGAAGTCCCATACTATGATTGTTTTGTTGTCTATTTCTTCCTTTAGATATATTGTTTGCTTTATACATTTCATTGCTCCCATGTTGAGTGCATATATATATATATATTCAATAGTTATGATTTCTTGGTGAATTGACTCCTGTATTATTATGTAATGACCTTCCTTAATTCTTTCTACAGATTTGACTCAAAATTCTATTTTAGTTAATGTCAGTATATCCACCCTTCTTTCTTTTGGTTTCCATTTACATGGAATATATTTGTTTATCCATATGCTGTGCTATTGTCTGCATAGTAGTGTCCCTTCAAAATTTGTATGTTACATCCTCATCACTATGGTGATTATATCACAAGGTGAGGCCTTTTTAGGTGATTAGGTCATGAGCATTCCACCCTCGTAGACTGGATTAGTCTTTTTACAAACAAGCCTCATGGAACTCCCTTGCCCCTTCCACATCGTAAGGACGTAGTGGGAAGTCACCATGGTGGGAAGGCACCATAGTAGGAAGGCACCAAAGCAGGGAACAAGCCCTTACAAGACATCAAATTAGTTGGCATCTTAATCTTGAAAATCTCAACCTCTAAAACTCTATGAAATAAATTTCTATTTTTTATAAACTAGCCAGTTTATGGTAATTTCTTATAGTGGACCAAAAGTACTAAAACAATTTAGGAATAAATGTATATTCCTAGGTGTTGACATTACTACAAACACTACTTGCTAATTATAACAAATGTCCTTTAAATTTGTGAAAGCTGGCTTTCCTCAACTCATACCATTTATCTAAATCAGGATCGCTAACAAGGGGAAAGCCTGAGTATACAAGTCACCTGATTTTATGCAATTTGAAGTCATAAGGTATCATTAAATAATATTTTTGGTGTATTATTTATATCTTTATTTGCACATAATGGCTTCACCTCCTTTAGGAGTTTAAAATGTTCCTAGTCAAAAATGATTTTAACTAACTAGTGCTGGTTAAAATGAATGAATTTTAAAATTACACTTCAGAACCTTATTATTGAAATTTCCAAAACTCTTCTCCAAAAATAGTTAAGAAGTTATTTGATGTTAAGATCATTACTGATGACATGTTTATCATTCTCAACATGTACCACCTTGTTTGTTATAAATCATTATTTAAAATAAATTTTGCTTTTGGTTCAAAGTAATATATGTTAAAGGTAGAAAAATCAGAGAATACTGATATATACAAAGGAATTAAATCACAAATTTTACCCCTACTATCTCTAAACACATATATAGAATTGTATCCATAGTTTTGAATTTCTTGGCAACATTTTTTTCTATAAACATTAATTCAGGGCAAAACTATCATGTTTCTGTGTTTGCAGGTGAGTGCGTGCATGTGAGTGTGTTATAACTGATACTGTATTTGTATTTTTTGTATGTCTATGTTATAGTATTTATATACCCAATTACATTTTCATTCCTCTTTGTGATTAGTTTGCATTATTATGTGTGCTTGATTGACATCTTGTAGAAGTATCTGTATTTCATCAGTTTTGGTGCATTTATGTGTTGATATCACTTTGGTGCATTTATGTATTCATAAATAGTAATTACTTTTATTACTAACATGAGTTAAGACTTGACTTGGTTTTTACATCTTTGTGAAGTGATATAATTTTGAAGTCAGAGACAACAATATGTTTTCCATTTACTGTAAAACAATGAGCCTCAGAAGCTATGGAGAAAGCTTTGAGAGATTTAACAGTGATGGACAGAAATACAGTCTGAAAAAATTGCATCTAATTTCATGCCATAAAAATTTTATGAACTGGACACAACAGTTTGTTTCCCAAGTTTTAATATGGTGCTTTTAAGAAGAGAGCCACCAGTCTCAGATTATAATTACATTTTCACAAATCAACCCCAAAATTTTACTTATGAATAAAAAGAAGTAAAACATTACTTAAAAAATGAAATTGAGAACTGATTTAATACTAAAGGTCTGAATAAAGGTGTGCATTTTATGATCAATATCTTTTTACACAAGTTGGATACTCCAGTTTCCCATCCTGACATGTTGTTCGCAATGCGTGAGAGTTTGGTGAAAGATGATATCCAGATCTACACACAAATTCAACTGGTTCACCTGTTCTTGAATAAAGTTTCTGTTTGGCTGCCCATTTAAATGTTATGTTATATTTTTCCATAATTTCTGGGGCTATTACACACGCATCTGAAAATAGAAAACAGTAAACATAAAAACAGTAACTATTATGCAAATCTTCATAGACTTTCAGGTTTTCAAGTAGAATGTTATATGATGGTCCAGGAATTATTTCTCAAAACACTATCCAAACTGACTATGTAAAAACATCATATTGATTTAAATAAAGTTAAAATGGTAAACGATGTAAAAAAGAAGTACTATGTTTAATGTACGAGAATTAGAGGTGTATTATCAATGATTCATTACATCAATTGTCATTTTAGGATCCCTGCATTTTAGAACCTATCATTGCTGTTTTTTGTTGATTAAGATATTGGTCAAAGAGTACAAACTTTCAGCTATAATATGAACAAGAACTGGGAATCAAATGTAGAGATCTAGTGATATTTATAGTAATAATATTGTACTATTTATTTGAAAATTGGTAAGGAAACAGATTTTAAGTGTCCTAACCACAAACACACACACACATACTCACACACCCACCTACACACAATGGTAAGCATAGGTGATGAAGAATGTGCTAATTAATTTGACTGTGGTAATCATTGTATTCCAAATACATCAAAACAGTATATTGTCAAACTCGAAATATTTTTGTTTGTCAACTAAATGTTTTAACATAAAATGTAAATATAAAGAGAAAGATTTCCTTTCTTTTTTTTTTTTTTTCTTTTTGAGATGGAGTCTTGCTCTGCTGCCCAGGGTGTAGTTCTGTGGACCCAATCTCGGCTCACTGAAAGCTCTGCCTTCTGAGTTCAGGCCATTCTCCTGTGTCAGCCTCCCAACTAGCTGGGACTACAGGCGCCCACCACCATGCAGGGCTATTTTTTTTGTATTTTTAGTAGAGATCGGGTTTCAGTGTGTTAGCCAGTATGGTCTGGATCTCTTGACCTCGTGATCCGCCCGCCTCAGCCTCCCACACTGCAGGATTACAGGCCTGAGCTACCGTCCCTGCCGTAAAGAAAAATTTCTAAAGTTTGCTTTCTAACATAAATATTTGGTAGGCAAGCATTCAGCAGAATGGTTATACAATAATCTGTGATTATTTTGTTACAAACAGCGAAATATCAGACTCATCACACTGATTTTTCCAGGGTCCATGCGAATGTTAAAGTACTTACGTAAGCATTTTGGTGGTTCTGACCATTGTCCATTTCTACATGTTACTCGCTTGTTACCCTCAAGTTGATATAAGTTCTGGCATTGATACTCAACTGATGAATCTGGAGCATATAGTGACAACGGGAATGAAGTAGTGTCTCCGTTGTCAATAGGTGGAGGGGGCCCACACTTTCTTGTAGAATCTAAAAAACATCATTTCATCACTTGATTTATTGTGAGAGCAAATCAAAATACAAATTCAAATAAGGCAAATACAAACACAGCACTTCATATCATATCAACAATTTTGTGATTTCTGGTGAAAGAAATGATTCCTGGAAGAAATTTTACTTCTACAAACTGAAAGTAATATATTTAAGTTATTTTTGCCTTACTGAAGAAACACATAAAACATTAAGAAATATTGCCACTTACAGTAGACCAGAATTAAGAAATGTCTTTTTGAATGAATACATGCTAAACATAGAAAACTATGACAAAGGAAGTTTCTTATTTTGTATTCAACCTTCTTTGGAGTGACACTAAGAGGATACAGGTTTTGAAATTGATGATGGTTTTTAAAAACCCAATAGGAGTTACAAAATTGAAAAATTTGAAAAAAAATTTTTAAAAACATTTGATAGGCTTAATAATACATTGTGAGCTAACAGACAATGTAATCCATAAACTTGAACATAGAGCAATATAAATTACCCACTCTGAAAAAGATTGAAAACAAAAAACTGAACTGAGACATTTAGAAAAATACAACAACAAATAATGCAGATCCATAAAAAGAAGAGAAAGGGTATTAGGTTCGAAAAATGAATAAATAAAATAATGGCTGAAAACTTCCCATTTTGTACATAAGGTATAAACTTACATATTTAAGAAGCTGAGTGAACTCCAAAGAGGATAAACACTTTGGAATTTATACCAAATATACGTTAAAATAAAACTACTTTTAAAAAGAACAAAATATTTTGAAGGCAACTAGACAAAAACTATGCCTTTCCTCTAGGGGATCAACAATTCCAATGACGGTGAGTTTTTCATCCATAACCATGTGGCACAGTTATCAAGTGTTTAAAGAACTGTCATACTAAATTTTATATCCAGTGACATTATCCTTTACAAGTAAAGGGGTAAATATAGACATTCTCAGAAAAAGGGAAATCAAGAGAATTCGTCTCCAGTAGACCTATGCTTAAAGATTAACTAAAGGAATTCTTCAAATTAAAATAAAAAGATAAAAGAAAGAGCTTGAGACTTTAGGAGACTGAAAGAATAGAACAATATAATAGATAAAAAGAGGAGTCAGGCCGGGCGCGGTGGCTCAAGCTTGTAATCCCAGCACTTTGGGAGGCCGAGACGGGCGGATCATGAGGTCAGGAGATCGAGACCACCCTGGCTAACACGGTGAAACCCCGTCTCTACTAAAAAATACAAACAAAAACTAGCCGGGTACTCGGGAGGCTGAGGCAGGAGAATGGCGTAAACCCGGGAGGCAGAGCTTGCAGTCAGCTGAGATCCGGCCACTGCACTCCAGTCTGAGCGACAGAGCGAGACTCCGTCTCAAAAAAAAAAAAAAAAAACAACAACTAGCCGGGCAAGGTGGCGGGCGCCTGTAGTCCTAGCTACTCCGGAGGCTGAGGCAGGAGAATGGCGTAAACTCGGGAGGCAGAGTTTGCAGTGAGCTGAGATCCGGCCACTGCACTCCAGCCCGGGTGACAGAGCAAGACTCTGTCTCAAAAAAAAAAAAAAAAAAAAAAAAGAGGAGTCAATATAACAGGCTTTTTCCTCATATGTTTTTTCAATTATGTTTGATGTTTGAAGCAAATGAGTTTAATATCGTGCTCAATATATGTATGGAAAATACTAGTGGCATTTGTACTTAAAACGTGGAGAGTAAAATTGGATCTACAAGAAAGTAAGGTTTCCATATTCCAGTTGAAGATTTAAATGTCAGTACTAGTAGACAGTAATATATTATTATATGTATATAGTATTAGCTAAAGCAACAACTTTTTTTAAAAAAGGTAAAAAGTTATACAAGGGATACAATCAAAAACAATACATATGAATCAAAATTAATCTTTTTTAAAGATTTCCCCACAGGGAATGGAGGAATAGGGTAATAGGGCTGAAAACCAGAGGAAGCAAACAGAAACTAATAAATGACAGAGGTTTAAGTCCTATATATCGATAATTATTTTAAGTGTGAATAGTCCAAGTGCACCAGTTAACAGGCCAAGAAAGGCAGAATGGATATGTAAATAAGACCGAAGTCAAGGGAAATTGGTATTCTGTGATTTATTTGGCAAATGTTTTCTTTACATGATTATTTTAAAGGAAATCACAGCCAGTTTGCACAAACGCAGGACACACTCCAGTATATATCTGCTGTATTCATTTAGGTATATTTAAATTTTTCTGCTTATTTTCACAACATGGTTTGAGGAATTTACATTTTATTAAATTGAGAAGTATTGTGATTCACTGATAATTGACTGTACATTGATAATATAACGTTGATATCTCCATCTGAAGATGAAGCTAAGTCTTGTTAATTATATGACCACTACAAAGTAGATAAATAACCTGACTAAAGTACAGAGTCTAGCATGAAGAGCAAAATAGTAACATTATTAGGAATAACTTGAGCCAGACAAACTTGAGACAGAAGAAAGGAAGGAAGGAAGGAGGGAAGGAAAGAAGGAAGGAGTGAGGAAGGGAGAGAAAGAAGGAAGGAAGGAAGAAAGAGAGAAAGAGAAAGAAAGAAAGAAAGAAAGAAAGAAAGAAAGAAAGAAAGAAAGAGAAAGAAAGAAAGGAAGAGAAGGAAAGAGAAAAAAGAAAAAGAAAGGTAAAGAAAGAAAGGAATAAAGGAAAAAGAGTGACAGAGAAAAAGAAAGAAAGAGAAGGAAGAGAAGGAAACAGAGAAAAAAAGAAGAAAGAAAAATAAAGAAAGAAAAAAGGAAAAATAAAGGAAGAGGAGAAAAGAGAAAAAAGAGAAAGAGAAAGGGAGAAAAAAAGAAAAAAGAGAAAGAAGAGAAAAGTAGAATAAAGGAAAAAGGAAAGGAAAGGGAAGTAAAAGGGAGAAGGACAGGGAAAGGGGAAGGAAAGGAAAAGAAAGGAAAGGAAAGGAGAGGAGAGGAGAGGAAAGGAAAAGAGAAAGGAAAGGGGAAAGGAAAGGAGAAAGGAAAAGAGAAAGGAAAGGAGAAAAAATGTAGTTGACTCTTTCAACAGCTGAAAGAAGAAAGAAAGGAAGCAAGGAAACAAGAAAGGAAGGAAAGAAGGAAGGATGGAATGAAGGAAGGAAAGAAAGGAAGGAAGGAAGGAAGGAAAAAAGTAAGAAAAATAAAAAGGAAATAAGTAGTTGACTCTACAATTAGCTCCAAAACCAAAGCAAGGGGCATAAACCTTGATTGAGTTGGTTGATATCAGCAGAAATTGCACATCTAATCAAAGCTTATTATCAGCCTCAATCTTTAAAAATAGTCTAAAAGTAATGGGATCATCTGACACAGAATGATGAGATACGTAAAAGAGACTGATGAAGAAAAAAGACTGGGGTGAAAGGTCATCATTAGAGTGAAAAGCCATATCCATACTTATTGTAAACCTATATTAATTAAAATTCAGGAGATAGAGGTTGCAGTGAGCCAAGATCCCACCAATGCACTCCAGCCTGGGTGACAGAGTGAAATTCTGTCTTAAAATAAAATAAATAAATAAAATTCAATAAAGGGTTAATGGAATGCTGATTAAAAAATTGTTTACTAATACTGTAGAACAGAGTATTCAGAATAATAGTCATTGTGTGTGTGTATGCCTGTGTGTGTATACACACACAATGTACAAAATATACAACATAACATATACTGTATGAGAAAGGTACCATAAAAACTGTTAGGGAAATGTTGAGTTTATCGTATTTTATTTAAAAATGAAATATAGCTGTTATCAAGAAAAGAAAAAAATATTTTTTAAGTATGAAAAGATAACATATGACATTTTAGAATAAAGAATGGTATAATGGCTCTGTGCTTTTGAAAATGTATTCCTTTAAAAAGAACCGAAAAACATTCATCATGAAAAAAGATTGACAATTATTTAGTAAAATGAGCAACTTATGTTCCTAATGCAGAAAAAAGGAAAGAACAATACTAGCCACAAACAGAAAGCATTTGCATTACACATAATTAAAGAGATTTTATATTCAGAATTATTAAGATGATTCCAACTAATAAATACCAAAACTCCCAAAAAGGTAAATCAAAAAACATCAAACTGTATTTCCAAAGATTAGAATCATTAAATACCAATTAAATTGTGAACATATATTGTAAATCCAGTTGGTAGTAAACGAAATGCAAATGTACACTACAATGCTGTAACATTTTATAGCCACTCAACTTGAAAATATTAAAATGTGATATCACCAATCATTAGAAACATGTAAAAAAGGAAGGAACTGTTGATATAAATGTATATTGGAATAAATACTGTAGGAAACCTTCTAGAGTTGAATATGCACAATATCCCAGAACACTCATTTGTAATTAATGTTCTTGGTGCGAGATGACCAACCTCAAGTATTTACCCCAGACAGTGATGCTGCTTCGATATGACTTTATTTAACCAACAAGTATTGTGTTCTAACTCTTTTACTGTATTCTTGACTAATACTCATTAATAGGAGCATTTATTTTGCTATGTTCTTATCAAGAAATTTGTATATTCACACAATTAAAAAGTAAAACTAAATAAATCCGTTGGCAAAACAAGTTGACAAAAACATTTTGCCACAGTTAATATGGATGAGTTTGAGAATGTCATCTATGTTACTTAGAAAGACATGAACATGCTGGGATCTCAGAGTAGTGTACTTACTGACATGGATACATCTGGGAGTAGGAGACCAGCCATTTTCTGTACATGTAACTGTGGTCTGCTCTTTTGGAAGACCATAGCCAGGATGGCAGGCAACTTCTATAAAGTTACCCTGTACAAACTTTCTTCCATTATTTTCATTATGTCCATTTTCCAAATAAGGAAAATAACATTTTCCTAAGGACCATAACAATGATAAATAAATAAAGTAAATGAGAAGCATAAATTTGTTCAAAATAGTATATTAAAATTATTGTTACCATATTAGAGTGCATAAACATCAAAAAATAATATACAAATAAGTATGAACTAAAATTATTAACAAAAGTTTTCTCAAAAAGAAATATCAGCATTGAAGATTACTTATCTTTAGTTTAAATAATTAAAATATGTATAAACTATATAGATATTCTCATAAAGTCTCTACATTTATTTCTCATATGATTTTCAAGAACTCCTCATAATAGAAAAGATNAATTGCACTGTTTGGGGTTTGAAATCTTTCCTTGCTAGTTACCAAGTGTGATTCTGAATTTAAGTGCACTACCACAAAGCTAAGCCTTTAAGGTCACTTAGTAAATATCAAAGTTAAGAGTTTTGCAAAATCTTTCAATAATTCCAGTTAGTGGTTTCACAATCATCTGTGGAATTGATTCCCTGATGTGTACTGGTACAATTTTATTTAAGTACAGTAATGGACTGAATCCAAAAGTAATATGAAATATTAATTTATTTTATTTCTTATTTTTTGAGTAAAGAGAGTATTAATAAAGGGAACGAAAAGCTTCTGCAACTATTGGAAGAACTGAGGGAACCGAGGTCAGAAATGCTATTTCCAGAAAATTCTGATATTCAAGAATCTTAGAGATGCCCTCACTAATTATCCATGGTGCTGCAGTGGATGTTTCTCAGAAAACTTCCAGAATCAAGAAAAGCTACTGTTGGTGATCTCAGCTGCTACCAGATAATACCTTGTCTTTCTCTTCTTCCAAATCTTCTTTAAGTACATCTCATGGGGGAATCTACGGGAGAAGCAAGTTATGGAGAAAGGAACTTCAGATAGTATAGTTTCAAACTTTTGGTCTGCAGTGCAGAAGAAAAGGAAAATAGGAACTGGGTTGATGTCACATTGAAAATAAACATCTGGCACACTAATCTCCTTCTGAAAATCCTGCTGTTGAGCTTGGCAAGCTGTTTTTTTTTTTTTTTTTTTTTGGTCACAAATGGTCAAAATACAATTTCTTATCCAACATACTCTTCTTAAAATGAGAACACTAATTTTAAAATTAAACACTGGAATATAGGTGAGTTTCTTCCACATACAGACGAATCATGAATGAATAACTCTCAGGGTCCATGTCACTAAAATTTTCTGTTGTCCTTTGCTTTGCAGTACCCAACTTAATTATTTCAGGATGTATGAAAACAAACCAGCGTGTCTGGACCACATTCCACTGTCTGTATCTTTATGTGTTTAGAGAAGCAGACTGATTTTCAGAACTCACAATAGATCATACTGAGTAAAAAAGTTTCAGCATATTCTTGATATTTAAATATTTTTAAAGTTGTGTTTTGGGGTATCTTCTATTTTAAGGTACAATACATTTACACACACACACACACACACACACAAAAAAAAATTTCTGCTTTGTTAAAAGAATATAACTCAAATCCACACATGTTCTCTCATTGACTTCTTCTGTTTTTTCTTTATTTTACATTATTATACTTGCTGTGTTTTAAGATACTGTTCATCAAAATAAGAGAATCATGGAGAGAATAACATCAGCAAAACAGTAGTGTAAGAGTTCTCCAGCTTCTCTCCCTCCTACAGAAACTTAATAGCAACCACCCAGAGCCAAGATTACCACCCTGAATATCCCAGAACTCAGGAGTGAAGCTATAATATAGCAAGCAATTCAAAATAAGAGCTACAAAATTGGTTAAAGAACATACAATTTAAAAAGTTATAAGTTGTAACTTCAAAAATTCAAAATGTGTGCCAAAGTAGAGTAAAAATGTAGAGTTGTTTTTTTTCTCTTTAAAAAAGTGAATCACAAGTTATTATCATGGTAAAATAAGCTGTTATAAATATAAGAATTTTGTGGGCCTCAGAATAACCACAGCACAAAGCTATAATAATTGCACTACAAATAAAAAGAGAAGAGTTAAACAACACTAATAGAAAAAAATCATTTAACCACAAAAGAGTGAAGAAGAAAGGAAGAAAAAAAATTCTGCTTAACCACTAGAAAATAATTACAAAATGGCAATAGTTAATCTTTATCTATCAATAATTACCTTTAATGTCAATGGATTGAATTATTGAATTACAAGACATAGAGTTGGTTAGTGGATTAAAAAAAAACCATTCAACTTTATTCTTGCTACAAGAGACACATGGTACTCTAAGGACTCATAGTCTGAAAGTGAAAAGAGAGAGTTATTCCATGCTGTTGTAAAAGAAGAGCAGGAACAGAAATATGTAAATCAGATAAAATGGACTTTAAATAATAACAGAAAAAGAAACAATTAAAGTCATTATATAATGATAAAGACATCAAATCAGCATATGCATGTGAGAATCATAAACATACACATATATTCTCAACATTAGAGCACATATATATGTGTATGTATATAGATACATAAAGCAAATATTAATAACACTAAAGACAGAGAGAGAGAGAGTGCAATACAATAATAGTAAGAGTTTTCAACTCCTTACATTCAGCAATGGAAAGATACTTCCCACAGAAAATCAACAAAATGACATAGGATTTAAAGAACATTGTAGACCAAATAGATCTAACAGGCATTTTTGGAATATTTAATTTGACTGCTGAAGAGCACATTCTCCTTAACTGCACATAGAATATTCTCCAGAATAGATCATAAGTTAGGTCATAAAACAAGTTGCAACAAATTAAAAAAACAGGAATTATATCAAGAATCTTTTCTGATCCTAATGGTATACAACTAGTAATAACAGAAGAAAACTTGGAAACTTTACAAACACTTGGAAATTAAACAACGTGCTCATTTAAAACCAATGGCTCAATGAAGGCACTAAAAAAAAATTTGAAAAGTTTTAGAGACAAATGACAATGAAAACACAATATACCATAATAGACGAGATACAGCAAAACCAGTTCTAAGAGGAAACTTTATAGCAATAAATGCCTTATCAAAAACAAGAAAGCTCTCAAATAAACAACAAACATTGCACCTTAAGGAACTAGAAATAAAAGAACAACATTACTAAAAACAATTTGAAAATAAATAATAAATGTCAGAGCAGAAAAAAACAACATAGAGACCAAATGTAAGTACAAAAAGAATCAGTAAAGCAAAGATTAAAAAAAAAAAAATTGACAAACCTTTCAACCTTTTATTAGACTAAGAAAAACAAGGAAGAAGATCCAAATAAGTGAAATCAGAGAGGAAAAAGGAGACATTACATCTGGTTCTACAGAAACACAAAGGATCATAAAATCTATAGGGAAAAATTGTTTGCCAATAAATTGGCATATCTGGAAGAAATGGATAAATTTTTGGACACATACAACATATCAAGATTGAATTAAGAATAAATAGAAATCTAAATGGACAAATAATGAGTAAGTTGATTAAATCAGTAATAAAATTCACCCATCAAAAAAAACCCAAAACCTGTTATCATCACTGCTGAATTCTACCAAACATTAAAAAAAAAACTGATAGTAATTTTTCTCAAACTATGCTAAAAGTAAAGATAATGAAATTTTTCCAACTCTTTGTAGCATGCCAGCATTGCCCTGGTACCAAAACCAAACAAGGAAACAACACAAAAAGAAAACTACAGGCTGATGTCCCTGTTGAACAGAGGTGTTAAAATTCATAATAAAATACAAAAAAAGTTAATTTCTGCTTGTTTGTTTGTTTTTTAGATGGGGTCTCTCTCTGTCAGCCTAGTTGGAATGGAGGGGCACAATCCTGGCTGGCTCTATGCTTGATCTCTTGGGCTCAAGCAATCC
This sequence comes from Theropithecus gelada, assembly GCF_003255815.1. NCBI lineage: Eukaryota > Metazoa > Chordata > Mammalia > Primates > Cercopithecidae > Theropithecus > Theropithecus gelada. Next base: position 168,879,530 of record NC_037668.1, read on the forward strand.
TCTCACCTCATCCCCCAGAGTAGCTGGGACTATAGGTCTGTGTCAACAGACCCAGCTAATGTTTGTATTTTTCATAGAGATGGAGTTTTGCTATGTTACCTAGACTGGTCTCAAACTCCTGGCTTGAAGCAATCGGCTCTCCTCAGCTTCCCAAAGCGCTGGGATTACAGGCATGAGACACCGTGCCTAGCCTGGAAAACAGAACCATAGCACATTAAAAAGGTCATTCAGCACAATCAAGTGGAACTCATCTCAAGGAAGCAAAGATGGGTCAACATATGCAAATCAATAGATGTTACATATCGAAATTACAGAATGAACAAAATTATAAGATCATTTCAACAGAGACACTAAAAGCTTTTGAGAAAATTTGACATTTCTTCATGACAAAGACTCTCAACAAATTAGGCAGAGCAGAGCCAGATGGTGGAATAGAAAGTGACACCAACCGTTCCCCTTCAAAGATACCAATTTAACAACTATCTACACAGAAAAAACACCTTCATGAAACAAACAAAAAAAATCAGGTTAGCACTCAAGGTACATGTTTGTAACTTCATATCCCTGAAAGAGGCACGAAAGAGATAGATAAGACAGTCTTGAATCGCTGACACTACCCTTTCCCCTCTATCCACACTTGCAGCTGTGTCATGGTGTACAGAGCCTTGCTCTAGGCACTGAGGGAGGGAGAACATAGCAATTGTGAGGAATTGAACAAAGTGCTGTGCTGTTAGAGCAGAAAGGAAAACCAAACCAAACTCAGCTAACACCTGACCATGGAGGGAGCATGTAAACCAACGCTAGCCATGATGTAATAGCTGATCGCATGGGTCTGAAATCGAATTCCCACAAATCTTGCCACCTGGGGCTACCTACTCTGCAATGTGTCTCTAAGTAAACTAGCAAGACAGTCTAGGACATAAGGATTACAACACGTATATGAGTCCTAGTACTGAACTAGGCTCAGAGACAGTGGATTGAGGGAACACACATGATATTCAGAGACACCAACTGTACCAACTGGGGTAGCCGAGGGAATCTTGGCAAAATTCAGCCCCTAATCCCAGGCTTCACAGTTCACAGCTCCAATAGAACCCCTTCTTTCTGCTTGAGGAGGACAGAGGGAAGAGTGGGGAGACTTTGTCTTACATAATGGATATCAATCAGCCACAGCAGGATAGGGCAACAGTCAAAGTAATGAGGCCCCTGCTGCTAGCCAACATTTCTTGACATACCCTGAGGCAAGAGGGAACTCACTGCCCGGAAGGAAATGATGCAGTCATGGCAGCATTCATCCAGGCTAACTGAACACCTCTTGTCTCTGAATAACCTGCAGTGATACTCAGATACTACATTGAGGACCTCAGGTGAGCCTCTGAGACTTGCTGGCTTCTGGTACCAGCACGGGCAAGGGGTTATAGAACTAGCTGGGCTCCTGGTGTCCCCAGTTCCAGGACTTGACTGGTGGATGGCATTAGTAGACATACCCTGGACCAGATGGGAGTCCAGTGCCCAGAACGGTGAATCCTAGGCCAGCCGGCATTCACGACAAACTGACTTAGGAGCACCTAAACTTTAAGAGGACATCAGCAGTTGTCTAGCAGTACTCCTGATACCCTGGAGTGATGTTAGACCATGGGGTTAGGCTCCTCTGCCTTTGGAAAGGGGAGGGAACAGTGAGAAGGACTCCAATTTGCAATATAACTGCCAGCCCAGCTGCAGTACCATTTAACATCAGGCAGACATCTAAGGATTTTGAATCTGGTCCCTAACTCACAGATTATATCTCTAAACCACCCTGGTCCAGGGGCCGTCATCACCCTGAATTCTCTCGGATTTTGTACAAGATCATTAATACCGTACCTCTAGAAGTCTGCAAGAACCACAGCATTATTGAGTTTCAGGCATCCCGTAAAGAAGATACAGCTTAGGTTATGACACCCAAGTCCTTTCAAACACGTGGAATGTTTGCCAAGAAGGATGGATAAAATTAAACCCAGACAGTGAAGAAAGGAATAAATACCTAACTCTTCAGTGCCCAGACACTGAAGAACATCTGCTAGCATTAATGCCATCCAAAAAAACATGACCTCACTAAATGAACTAAATAAAACACCAGGGAACAATCCTAGAGAAACTGAGATATGTGACCTTTCAAACAAAGAATTCAAAATAGTTTTGTTGAAGAAACTCAAAGAAAATCAAGATAACACAGAGAAGGAATTCTGAATTCCATCAGATAAATTGAACAAAGAGATTGAAATAATTTTTAAAAATCAAGCAGAGATTCTGAAGCTGAACCATGCAGTTGACAATCTGAAGAAGACATTAGACATGCCATTTTTTAATAGCAGAATAGATCAAGCAGAAGAAAGAATTGTTGAGCTTGAAGACAAGCTATGTGAAAATACACAGTCAGAGGAGACAAAATATAAAGAATTAAAAACAATGAACTATGGTTACAGGATCTATTAATAACCTCCAAAAAGCAAGTCTATATGTATTCACCTTAAGGAAGAAGTATGGAACAAGATAGGAGTGGAAAGCTTATTCAAATGGATAATCACAAAGAACTTCCCAAACCTAGAGAATGATATCTATATCAAGTGCAGAAGGTTATAGAACACCAAGCAGATTTAACCCAAGGAAGACTACCTCAACACATTTAATTATCGAATTCTCTAACTTCAAGGAGAAAGGGACTATTCTAAAATCAGTAAGAAAAAAGAAATAAATAACACAAAATGCAGCACCAATGCATCTGGCAGCAGGCTTTTGAGAGGAAACCTTATGGACCAGGATGGAGTGACATGAAATCCTTTCATCCTAGAATAAAATATCTGGTGAAAATATCCCTCAAACATAAAGAAGAAATAAAGATATTCTCAGATAAATAAAAGGTGAGGGATTTTATTACACCAGACTTGTCCTACGAGAAATGTTAAAGGGAATATTTCAATAAAAAAATTCATGAACAATAAATAATCACCTGAAGACAAAAATCTCACTGCTAATAGTAAGTACATAGAAAAATACAGAATATTAAAACACTGAAACTGGGTTGTGTAAGCTACCATTATCCTAAGTAGAAAGACTAAATAATGAACTAATGAAACATAATAACTGCAGCTTTTCAAGACATAGTTGGTACAATAAGATAAAAATAGAAACAACAAAAAGTTTGAAAGCAGAAGGAAAAATTAAGATGGAGAGTTTTTATGAGTTTTCTTTTGGCTTGTTAGTTTATGCAAACAGTGTTAAGTTGTTTTCTACTGAAAAGAACAGGTTATAAAATAGTATTTGCAGTCCTTATGGTAAGTTGAAACCAAAAATTAAAGAATATGGAAATTAAAGTATATGCCCCTGAAGGCCCAGTGGGACAATGAAGAAATTAAGAAGAAATTAAAGCATTTTGTATAACAAATGATAATAGAAACACAAAGCCTATGGGATATAGCAAAATTAGTACCAAGAGAAAAGTTTATAGTTATAAGTGACTACATAAAATAGAAAGGAAAACTTGAAATAAACCATTTGGTGATTCATGTTAAAGAACTAGAAAAGGAAGGGCAATCAAACCCAAAATTATTAGAAAAAATAAATAATAAAAATCAGAGCAAAAAAACTTGAAATTGAAATGAATAAAATATGAAGATCAATGAAGAATAATTTGTTTTATTTGAAATATTAAACATACTGATAAACCTTTATCTAGACTAAGAGAAAAAGAGTGAAGATTCAAATAAATAAAATCAGGAATGAAAAAGGAAACATTACATCTGATAGTGCAGAAATTCAAAGAATCATTATTGCCCACTATGTGCAATGATATTCCAATAAATAGGAAAATCTAGAAGAAATGGACAAATTCCTGGACACCTAAGACCTACTAAGATTGGACCAGAAAGAAGTCCAAAACCTGAGCAGACCAACTATTAATACAAGTAATGAGATCAATGCCAGAATAAAAAGTCTCATAGTAAAGAAAAGCTCAGGACATATTGGTTTCACTGTTGAATTCTCCCTACCATTTAAAGAAGAACTAGTACCAATTCTACTCTATTTAGAAAAATAGAAGAGGAGGAGGAGGAACAAATACTTCTAACATGAGGCTAATATTACCCTGATTAGAAAATCAGACAAAGACACATTTTAAAAAAAGTATACTACAGGTCAATATCTCTGATACATGTAATTGCAAAAATTCTCAACAAAACAATAGCAAACAAATTTAACAACGTACTAGAAAGATCATTCAACATGACCAAATGGGATTTATCCTTGCGATGCAAAGATGATTCAACATACACAACTCAATCAATGTGATACATCATATCAACACAATGAAGGATATAAACCACATGATTATTTCAATTGATTCTGAAAAGGCATTTGACAAAATTCAAAATCCTTCATGATACGACACTAAAGAAAACTGAAGATAGAAGGAACACACCCAAACATAATCAAAGCTGCATTTGACAGATACACAGCTACTATCATACTGAATGGAAAAAGACTGAAGTCATTTCCTCAAAGTACTGGAACATGACAAGGATGCCCACTGTCACCACTGTTATTCAACATAATACTGGAAGTCCTGGCTATAGCAATTAGACAAGAGAGGGATATAAACGTATCCAAATTGAAAAGAAAGAAGCCAAATTATGTTTGTTTGCAGATGGTATAACTTATTTTGTTAACCTAAGGTAATCACCAGAAAACTATTAGAACTGATAAACAAATCCAGTAAAGGTGCAAGATATAATATCAACATAAAAATTCACTAGCATTTCTATATGTCGGTGGCAAACAATCTGAAAAAATCCAAAAGGTAATCCCATTTGCAATAATCACAGATAAAAATAAATAATTAGATATTAACCAACGCACTCAAAAATCTCTATAAGGAAGACAGCAAAACACTAAAAATAGAAGTTGAAGAGGATGCCAAAAATTAAAAAGATATTTCACGATCATGGATTGGAAGAATAAATATTGTTATAATGTCCATACTAATCAAAGAAATCTACAGATTCAAGCAATCACTATGAAAATACCAGGGACATTTGTCACAGCAATAGAGAAAAACAATCTTAAAATTTATGTGATACCACAAAAGTGAAAGATATCCAAAATAGTTAAAACTGTCCTAAGCAATAAAAACAGAACTGAAGGAATAACATTACCTGACTTCAAATTATACTACAGAGTTATAGTAACTAAAACAACATAATACTGGCATAAAAACAGACACACAGACCAATGGAACAGAATAACGAACACGGAAACAAAATCACACATCTACAGTGAACGCATTTTTGACAAAGATACACTGGAGAAAACATGGTCTCTTCAATTAATGGTTCTGAGAAAACTGGATTTTCATATGCAAAAGAATGAACCTAGACCCCTGTGTCTCATCATATCCAAAAATCAAATCAAAATGGATAAAGACTTAAGTCTAATACCTCAAACTATGAAACTTCTACCAGAAAACCATGGGGAAAATCTCAAGGACTTTTCTCTGGACAAAAGTTTCTTGAGCGATAACCCACAAGTACAGGCAAGCAAAGCAGAAATGGACAAACGAGATCCTATCAAGTTAAAAATCTTCTGCACAGCAAAGGACACAATGAACAAAGAAAAGAGATAACTCACTGAGTGGGACAAAATATTGCAAACTACCCATCTGACAAGGGATTAATAACCAGAATAATCGAAGAGCTCAAACAACTCTATCAGAAATCATCTAATAATAAGATCAAAAAGGGCAAAAGATCTGAATATAGATTTCTTAAAAGGATATATTCAAATGGAAAACAGGCGTGTGAAAAGATGATCAACATAATTGGTCATCAGAGAAATGCAAATCAAAACTACAGTGAGATATCATCTCACTCCAGTTAAAATGGTTGATATCCAAAAGGGAGCAAATAACAGATGCTAATGAGGATGTGGAGAATAGAGAACTCTTGTACACTGTCGGTGGGAATGCAAATTAGTACAACAACTATGGAGAACTGTTAGGAGGTTTCTTAGAAAACTAAATATTGAGCTACCTTACGATCCGGCAATCCTAATGCTGTGTATACACCAGCAGTGAATGGAAATCAGTACATGGAAGTGATATCTGCATGCCTATGATTGTTGCCTCTCTGAATACAATAGCTATGATTTGTATCATAAGATGAACGCAAGTGTCCATCAGAAGATGAACGAATAAATAAAATGTGGTACACATACATAATGGAGTACTATTTAGCCATAATAAAGAAAGAGATCCAGTCTTTTGCAACAATATGGATGGAATTGGAGATCGTTATTTTAAGTGAAAAAAGCCAGGCACAGAAAAACAAACCTCACATGTTCTCACTTATTTGTGACATCTAAAAATCAAAACAATTGAAGTCATGGACATAGAAAGTTGAAGAATGGTTACCAGAGACTGTGAAGGGTGGTACAGGGCTAGAGGGGAGGTGGGGATGGTCAATGTGTATAAAAAAAAGAAAAGAAAAAAAGAAAAAAAAATAAGTAAGTCCATCTATTTGATAGCACAATCAGTTGGCTATGGTCAATGATAACTTACTTGTACATTTTAAAATAACTTACAGAGTATTATTGGATTGTTGGAACTCAAAGGATAAATGCTGGAGGGAATGTACACCCCATTCTCCATGATGTGCTTATTTCACATTGTATGCCTGTGTCAAAACATTGCAAGGACTCCATGAATACATACACCTACTATACACCTATGTTGTACACATAAATTTTAAAAATGTAGGTATAGAAGAAAATTACCTCAATACCATAAATAGCGTATATGAGAAACCCACAGGTAACTTTTATATTCCACAGCTATCATCACAATGTTTTATTGGCATTGCCCAGAGTAGAATAGACACTACTAGATATGTAAAGAAGCAGAAAATATGGCTCATATTTAGGTGAAAAAGATCTATAAATAGTGCTGAAGACAAATCATATAATAAATATATTAAAATAAGCAAAGTGTCCTCCATAACTTTAAAATAACTTAAAAACATAAGTTAAAGAATCTTCAGGAAAATATATATGTCAATGGTGAAGAGAGGTGGAATTTTAGTTGGATAATGACATTTAGCCAAGTATAACATGTTAATGAAAATATTCTCAGGTATAATGAAATTTTCCTCTATCTGTAATTAGTGTTTGTAAAAACTTTATAAAGGTATTGTGATTTTCAAAACTATGATTATTATTTTAAACATGGTTGTTTTTGAAATTCCATAAAAGAGAGAAAGAAGGGGGAGTGGAGCAAGATGGTAAAATAGGAACAGCTCCAGTCTCCAACTCCCAGCGTGAATGACATAGAAGACCGGTGATTTCTGCATTTTCAACTGAGGTACTGGGTTCATCTCACTAGGGAGTGCCAGACAATCGGTGCTGGTCAGCTGCTGCAGCCCGACCAGCCAGAGCTGAAGCAGGGCGAGGCATCACCTCACCTGGGAAGTGAAAGGGGGAAGGGAATCCCTTTTCCTAGCCAGGGGAACTGAGACACACAACACCTGGAAAATCGGGTAACTCCCACCCCAATACTGCGCTTTAAGCAAACGGGCACTCCAGGAGATTATATCCCACACCTGGCTGGGAGGATCCCACGCCCAAGGAGCCTCCCTCATTGCTAGCACAGTGGTCTGCGATCTAACAGCAAGGCAGCAGTGAGGCTGGGGGAGGGGCACCCGCCATTGCTGAGGCTTAAGTAGGTAAACAAAGCTGCTGGGAAGCTCGAACTGGGTGGAGCTCACAGCAGCTCAAGGAAACCTGTCTGTCTATGTAGACTCCACCTGTGGGGACAGGGCACAGCTAAACAACAACAACAACAAAAGCAGCAGAAACCTCTGCAGACGCAAACGACTCTGTCTGACAGCTTTGAAGGGAGCAGTGGATCTCCCAACACGGAGGTTGAGATCTGAGAAGGGACAGACTGCCTGCTCAAGTGGGTCCCTGACCCCTGAGTAGCCTAACTGGGAGACATCCCCCACTAGGGGCAGACTGACACCCCACACCTCACAAGGTGGAGTACACCCCTGAGAGGAAGCTTCCTAAGTAAGAATCAGACAGGTACACTCGCTGTTCAGCAATATTCTATCTTCTGCAGCCTCTGCTGCTGACACCCAGGCAAACAGGGTCTGGAGTGGACCTCAAGCAATCTCCAACAGACCTACAGCTGAGGGTCCTGACTGTTAGAAGGAAAACTATCAAACAGGAAGGACACCTACACCAAAACCCCATCAGTACAACCATCATCATCAAAGACCAGAGGCAGATAAAACCACAAAGATGGGGAAAAAGCAGGGCAGAAAAGCTGGAAATTCAAAAAATAAGAGCGCATCTCCCCCTGCAAAGGAGCGCAGCTCATCGCCAGCAACGGATCAAAGCTGGACGGA